>NC_092265.1:7230000-7252500 GCF_036320965.1 Panulirus ornatus
ACCAGGTAATGACGGATATCACATGACGGCGTAAGTGTCGGAGATGACCAATTCACAAGGTCTGGCTTGAGATTTTACGTCCACGGAGTCATGTTAACGGGCGATGATGATGACGGGAGATCTGGTTGCATTTCAACATTTTACTTTAAGAAATTTAAACGTGAGGGCGGGTGATCCATTTACTTTTAAAAATGCCATTCTCTGAGTGGAATCTCTCTTCTAAGACAACCAAATCTTTACTAAATCTAAAGAGTTCCTCGAATCATTACGTAATGCGCCCGTTCTCCCAGCAAGAAATAATAAAAAAAAAAGAGTAAAGGGGGAAGAAGAAAAAGAGTGGAAGAAAAACAGCACGGGACCAATAATAGTGCCTTGCAGTACCCCGTGCGCCACGCTTGGAAGAATTATCACGTCATAGAGTATAATCTCTCTCGTGCTGTCCATCACTATTACTGCTCTTCATTACAAACATCAACACACGACCCTGCCACCACCTCATTCCCGGGAGACCTCGCTCCTCAGGGTCGTTCTCACCGCACCACAAAGGAACGTGACCCTTGAGGGAGCGATTCGTAAAGGAGGGTATTGTTAATTCCCGGAACAAGGTTATTGGGTAATGTTAACACGAGGTTACACTCCAGGAAGCTGGCCAGTTGGCTTGTTATCGCCAGTTGACCCAGCAAACTTGGAAATGATGATTACGGAGACGAATTAAAAAGAAGCTTGTCTTCGACACGTTCGCCCATAGATGATCTCTCAGAGCTACTGTGGCTTCAAGCCCAGGGATGAACGCCTCGATGCTTTAACCCTTACGGAAGGATCCTGGAAGGGTTATTTTGACATTTGGGTCATGGGCTTTATGAGACACTTGTTAAACACTCAGCTGATTAGCCCGAGTGCAACACGCCTGATGAAAAATGGTTCTGAGTCTGATCAACTGAATCTACCATGCGAAACGTACACTGACAGGACCCTACCTCTACGATGCCTTAAAGTCTTCCTTTTAAACTTTGTGTTTTCTTGCCTTTATACTAACACCTCCCTCTGTCCCTCGTCGTGATACTCCTCTATCTCTCGCACCATAGCACTCTTGTCTCTCATGCTGAAACACTATCTCCCATACTGATATCCCTCACGTAATTACTCTCTCTCATAATCAGGCCTTATCTCTCAATTGTACATCCTCTATCTCTCATACAAACATCCCCCGCTCTCTCTTCTCTCTCTCTCTCTCTCTCTCTCTCTCTCTCTCTCTCTCTCTCTCTCTCTCTCTCTCTCTCGACCGGCTACTCTATCTCACACTGGCAGCTTCTATCTCTCGTACTAATACCGTCTATCTCTCAAGCTATCAGCTTTTACCTCCCTCTCGACGGAACTCTCTCTCCCAGTGTAATACCTCGACCCGTCTCTTTCCATTTCACTTTCATCCTTCTCTTTCTTCTTAGCTTCGGAAAGTTCTGACTACCAATACTGCGTTTCTTACCTCCAAACCTCATATCACCTTTCATTCTTTTTTTTTTCTTCTCCTCCTGACCTCGCAACCTCTCCTCTGATCATAATTTTTTCTTCAATCTGCCGCTCTCTTTCATCTAACCTTTTCCAGTACCCTTTAGTCATTCTGATGAATACCAGCTCCAGATAACGATTAATCATTTTGCTTGGCAATGCGCTTATCACATCCCACGCTCAACCTTCATCCTCAACAACCTCAGTTCGTCGTCTTCGTCGTCTTGTATACTTCGTTGTCGTTCACCATACGTCCCTCTGACTCAAACTAATAATCATTCTCTTCCAGTCTGGAGGAATTCATCTTCCATAAATCTATGAACTTTCGACCAGTGGGAGATCTAAAGAGATGCTCCACTTAGAATTCGCACCGTTGATCGCTTTCCCTTCGTGCTTCATGTTCTCTGACTACATTTCGTACCTGAGAAGCTCCTCTGGAACTCCAGGATGTCCAGGAAATAAGGAAAGATTAAGTTCGGCATCTTCACGACTCGCTACCCTTGACATGGAGGAACTCGTCTGGAAACAATGAAGACTCAATGGACTTTCTCAGTTTCGAGCGTATCTCGTGCAAATGGAGGCGGGTTTGGGGATCATCTCAAACATATCTCATTTGCAACTTTTCTCTGTCCAATTTCTTTTTCTTCTTCTTTCAGGTATACGGATTTCTGGTAAAGAAAACGGCAGTATTTGTATATACAAGAAGAAAAAGGAAAATGTGAAGACAGATTCCTTCGTCAAGAGGAAAATGTTTAGACAGAGTCTTCCGTCAGAAAATCTTGAGAAATCTTTCTTGTTTCTTGCGTATCAAGAACAGCTTACTTTTTCCTTGTCTAAGCCTTTGATGTACTTGCTTCGTTTCGTCCGAATACAGAAGCGGCTCTCGAGTCTAAGAATCAGAATCTGAGTTCTGAAAGATCTATGAAAGAAAAGATTCTAAAACCAACACCCACTCCTGCTCGAGAATATTACCTCTCAGTCTCTCCTTTGCTTGAATTACTAACTTGAATCTGGTAAGAGATCCATCTCTAATACCATATACATATCTCTCTAGATCTTAGAGACGGTGAAAGTTCATGTATCTACCTCTTGGCTCTCATTCTAGATAGTCTTCTATTTTTCGTTCTAGATCTGACTAAGAAATTTAACTAGTACTATGGAATTTGTGCTTAATATACCCAGGTTCGCTCTGGACGCATATCCTGAGATTTAGACTCAGTTGCTCTTAAAACGTCTCCTTGATTTTGAATCCTGTAATATCTCGTTCCTTCCATCTTTCTATATCCTGTAATATCTCTCTGTAGATCTCTTATCTTTTCATCTGCTGTTTGCCTTCATGCATCTCCCCTTGCTATCTTGGATCTTTCGGAATCCTGAATTGTCTCCTCATAGTTCTTCATCCGAAACTCTCCTTCCATTCTTCATAAACCTCGTCATGGATTATTTCCAGCATCTCCGCCTGGATACCTTGCCTGCTTTGTCCAGTTTATGGACTTTCCTTTAGGTCTTACGATGGATGCAACTCCTGGTTATCTTGATGGGTCCTCTGGGTCTTCTACGGATCTCTTCTTGGATCACGTACGGGAATTCTTCTTGGATTCTCTTTTGGACCTTCAGCAGCATATTCTACTGGATATCACAGTTAATTCTCTTCTGGATCTCCTGGATCTTCCAGAAAATTTCCTTTTAGATCCTCCATTGGACCGCCTGACACATAATCCAGTGGGCCTTCTGCAGTAGCTGCTACCAAGACCTTCGGCTCAATGTCATGCTCAGAAGCTCTTGGATCTTCCACTGGATCTCTTAGGGAACTCTGCTGGATCTCCCTGTTGGACCTCCTCCTCGATCTTCTATTGGATCTTCACCTCAAACTTTGGACAGGATCTTTCCTTGTGATCTTCTGTTGGAACCCTTCCTGGATCTTCTAACTGCTCTCTGCCTAGATCCTTGGACGGAGTCTACCCTAAGGACGTTCCGCTGGATCCCTTTTTTGGATCTTCCGCTGGACCTTCCTGGATCTTCTCCTGGATCTCACGGAAAACAAATGGTCTTGGGGATCCAGGCCTTATCTGCCGCGCCATCAACATACATCTGCCCGCTCAAGGAATACTCAGACGTTAGCTCGTCTCTCTTTCTCTCTCTTTTCATACACTTCCTTCTTCTCTCGCCCTCTTCATCAAGCCTTTTTTTTTTCTTCACCTAATTTCCTTTCTTCTTATTCCACTCTTATCATCGTCTTTTACTATGATTCTTATCCTTTTCTAATTCTTTTATTTCTGATTCTTAACCATATTCTCGTCTACTTTTTCATTTCTTTTTTCTCAGTTCTTTACCATATACTACGTTCAATTATTTTCATTTTTGCGTTTCTTTCTCCTTCTCCTGATCTTCCTCGTCATAATCTTCGTCATCTGCATTCTCTAATGCTTAATCTTTTAATCATTCATCGACACTACTTCTCCTATAACCATCATCATTAACCTCATTATATCATTACCAATGTCTTCATCTTTTCATTATCACCATCTTTCTCTTCCCTTCCTTTTCGCACTCCTTTATCCAAAATTTTTGAGGGTATATTCTTTAACCTTACTTGGGCCAGCGTCGTCTGTGCACGTATGTAACTCTCTCTCTCTCTCTCTCTCTCTCTCTCTCTCTCTCTCTCTCTCTCTCTCTCTCTCTCTCTCTCTGATCCATCATGATCCAAACTTAATGATGTTATCAGATTAAAATCCCTGTGAGTCGTGTGGATACAGACATTTGTAGGTGTATTGTTAAGGTGACAGTGGCAAGATTTCCAGTACCAGTCGAAATATCATCGCCATGGAAAACAGAGAGAGAGAGAGAGAGAGAGAGAGAGAGAGAGAGAGAGAGAGAGAGAGAGAGAGAGAGAGAGAGAGAGAAATATGATCATAACCGGTTATTACCAGCCAGGGGAGCGTCCGTGGTTTCACACAGGTCCAAATGAACTATTTTCGAAGGCCAACAGAGATGCATTTAATTGTAATTCCACATACCACAGGACACTCTGTGTGTGTGTGTGTGTGTGTGTGTGTGTGTGTGTGTGTGTGTGTGGGTGCGTGTGTATTTGATTACTTGATATCCATCGCCTGTGTGTTCAAATGCACGGTTGCTTATGTGTCTGTGTTAACATACAGAGATATGCCTACATCATTATACATACCAACTTACTTTCGTATTTGGGAAAATGTGGGTTTTGCGAACTACAGTAAATCGTGGTTTATCGAGTGAGACGCGCAGTTAAACTTTCTAAGACCTGAAGACATTAACTCGACCGTCACGTGTTTTCTACGACCTAAAGACATTAACTCGACCGTCACGTATTTTCAACGACCTGAAGACATCAACTCGATCGTCACGTGTTTTCTACGACCTAAAGACATTAACTCGACCGTCACGTATTTTCTACGACCTAAAGACATCAACTCGACCGTCACGTGTTTTCTACGACCTAAAGACATTAACTCGACCGTCACGTATTTTCAACGACCTAAAGACATCAACTCGACCGTCACGTGTTTTCTACGACCTAAAGACATTAACTCGACCGTCACGTGTTTTCTACGACCTAAAGACATTAACTCGACTGTCACGTGTTTTCTACGACCTAAAGACATTAACTCGACCGTCACATAAGGTCTGAATCTTTCGTAAAACATATCACGTTTGGTACCTTTGGGTACCAACCCCAGCGTCCATCCAGCAAGAGGAGGGCAGTGATTTGTTGATGTTAGCATCTTCTACCTCCCTTGGCATGAATCAAGGTGTCCGCTGGTTGCCAATTTGCATAGCAAGTTGTGTACGTTGTCAGCTCAGAGGTGATTTGCATATTAAAGACGGGTCCTTAATTCCCGGAAGAATAAATGCCTCAGCATAAATTGAAATCGCCTTTTGAGTAAAACTGTAAATCTACCTTTTCAATTTACCAAAGAGCTGAGACCTTCATTGGAAGTACATTAAGCGCTTGCTGCAAGCATGTAGATCCTGCAAAAGCAGCTAACTTTGCTCCCACAAGCAAAAGGTGAACAGCATATTCTTAAAAGCATTATGATTTAAAACAGCCAAACTGCAGAGGCGTAAGACAGTTTGGGGCGACTGGCAGCAGGCGCCTTCCCTCCTCCTGGCGATCCCTGTGCGTTTAGCACGCACCTAACACTACTGCCTGACGTACGATGTCCACAAGGACATTGTAACGGAGGATAAAACAGATGCCAAGAGACGTATGTACACGAAGCTAACATGATTACTTTGGTGGGATTCTCTACTATGAGTAAGCGCTCCTGTCTTTCTCCGTCCGTCTTCTGTAGACAAGAAGTTGGTGTCTGGCGTCCGACCAGGTAGTCGGAAAAGGAAGGAGGGAGTGGTAGCCAGGGATGGAAGGAGTGGTGGAGAAGGAGAGTATGGTGGAGAGCCGTGGTGGAATAGGTGTGCCATCCCCAGGTGTGGGTAGACAAGGGTTCGAAGCGCCCTCGTCTGACAGTATCAACTAAAAGTCGGCCTAACTAAAGGGAGGAAGACGATCTTTGCGTCGATACAAAATATCTTCAGAATTATTTAAAGACAGTTATACCTCACTTTCAACATCGTTTTCCAACAAGATTAAGCAAACGTTGGTGTGAGGATGTGTTTATGTTGCCACCGGTGTGGTAACACTAGGATCTGGGTGTTCACTCATGTGTGGTAACGCTTTGTCATGTGCGTTTCCTCATGTGTGTTAACACTAGGTCCTGTGTGTATCCCCATGTGTGGCAACATTGAGTTGTGCTGCTAATCTATTTCATCCTCAGAATTAGCCGGAGACCCATGGTATCCTAAGCAACAGCTGGAGACCCATGTTATCCTCAGCGTCAGCTGGAGACCCATGTTATACTAAGCATCAGCTGGAGACCCTCCTCTTCTTCAGCGCCAGCTGTTTACACTTACCCCTCACCCGTTTAAACCCTTTGACTCCACGCATGCCTAACCTCCTCCACACGAATACCTCCCCGTAACCCTGCACCTCACTCAAAGAGTCAGCTGTTAAACCCCCAGCCAACCACCGAAAAAAAAAGTTGTCTACCCACAACCCATCTTCTTAAAAAAACCTCCTCCGCACTACCAGGTTGGCTAATCAAGCCTCTCTCTCTCTCTCTCTCTCTCTCTCTCTCTCTCTCTCTCTCTCTCTCTCTCTCTCTCTCTCTCTCTCTCTCTCTATCTCTCTCTCTATCAAAACCGGATTTTATTCTTTGACGCGTTTGGGAGGCGATGGACCGCACCTGCTCAATATCTAAAAGACTATAATACTTGAGAGAACATTAGCGCGAAGGTGTGAATGATCCTCTTTGCAGCTCATTCGCAGTACATAAAACCTGCACTTCGAATCCCTCAGGGAGGGATGTAGTGCCCTTTATCTTATCAGCGTAACAATTAACGACTCGTTGTCACACTCCTGTAATGCTGTGTCGTGCTCGAAACGACACCATGACTTTAACAACCAGTCTTGTAATGAGAGAATAGAATCTAACCCAAAGAAACTCCTTAAGCGACTTTAATGCACCGATCTGTGAGTCAGTTCCAATAATTTGACTAAGACGTTATATAGTTCAATGTTAACGCGGTTTATATGTATAAATATATATATATATATATATATATATATATATATATATATATATATATATATATATATATATATATATATATATATATATATCTTATTTGCCCCTGAGCTCACATAAGGATTTTATGATCCTCATGCGCTAATAGATTACTATAAATTACTCACGTATGTTTGAGACATTTATATGTGTAAATCATAGACATCTATTTGTCCTTACTTAATAATTTCCACATTTCATCCGCATTTGGAATGATGCCTCGCTGACGACCGAAAAAAAAAAGAAGACAATAATGAAATTAAATAGCTATCAACATAAATAGGTACCAATATAAATAGCTATCAATATAAATAGCTATCAATATAAATAGCTATCAGTATAAACGTCTATCAATATTTCGAAGGTAAGGTATTAACTACATCCATTATCGCCTTCGGGCTGACAAAAAAAAAAAAGGAAAAAAAGGCTTTACAACAGATACAAGCAAACCTTTTAAATATGTATGCAAATGAGGGCGGAGGAGAATCACATACATCAAAGTATCCCTCGTGCTTACTTGTGATTCCCTCACGCCTAGGTCGAACGAATAGAGACGCAGAAGTCTTGAAGTGTGTCCCCTCCCCCTTTTAATTTTTTCAAAAGTCTTCGCTACCTCCGACCTTTCGCTCAATACGCTTTTGGGTTTTTTTTTGGGGGGGGGGGAGCTTTTGCGATGGGGGAAAACACCAACTTGATGGCTATATATATCTATCAAATAACCCCTCCCTCCAGTAAGCCTCTAGAAGAAACTTGTGCAGTTGGTCACCTGACACGTGCGGGTCTGAGGGAGGGGGCTTTGGGGACGCGGACACGGGGTTGTGAAGGTGTTGTGGAGGCGGCAGGAAGGTTACAGGAGGTTGTGGTGAACTGGAGTAGGTGGACGAGGAGGAGGAGGAGAAGAAGAAATGTAGGTGTTGTAGATACACTTTGAAGGGGTTGTGGAGGTGGCAGGAAGGTTGTAAGAGGTTGTAGTGAACTGAAGGAGGTAGAGGAAGAGATGTAGATGTTGTAGAGACACTTTGAAAGGGTTGTGGAGGTGGCAGGAAGGTTGTAAGAGACTGGAGGAAGAGGAGGAGGAACAAAAGAATAGACGTAGGTGTTGTGGAGACACTGTGAAGGTAGTTGTGGAGGTGGTAGGAGAAGACTTAGGACGTCCTCGGTGTTGTAATGATTGCTGGGAGGCGTGAGGAAAACAGGGAGGTTATGGTGGCTTGAGAGCAGAAGACGCCCTATGGAAAATGTCGAGTTGCGGAAGTGAAATAGATCTTTTTTTCACGGGGGCTTGTGGAAGCAGTGGCGAGTTGCGAATATATCTGTGGAAGGTCATTTGGACGCTGTGGCTATAATAGGATTTCTGGAAGTCTTCAAGGGGAAGCTGTAAGGAAAGCTTTATGGTAGATGGTTGGAGACTCAGTATGTGACAGGGGTCATTGGTGGTTGTGGATAAATGATGAGGGATCTCCACAAGAAAATAAGGGAGGTCACGGGTTGTCTGGATTATCCAAATCGCTGTGAGGCCTGACGACTGGGGTTTCTTCTATACAAATTCAATCAAGATATCCTTTCATTTATACATGAACTCAAAGAAAACTTAAATATACGCAATTACACGTATGATTACAGAAGAATTTAACCATCAGAGAATATAAAAAAAAAAAAAGGCCAACAAATCGATCGTAAATATATATCTAAGACGAAAGAAAACATGAGAATAAAAAAGTACAGTTACATTAACCGAGCTCATGACGTAGAGGAACCCTATATCTTCTAAAGCCTCTTTAACTTATACTTTAGCGTTTAAATGGCCAGTTTACGAATAACTCTAGATAACGTACGGCATTATTTACCGATGTATTCATTTCATATCTATTCCTTTACCTTTTTAGCTATCTTTTGACCTAGGTATATACATATATATATATATATATATATATATATATATATATATATATATATATATATATATATATATATATACATATATGCCTCGGCTGGGGGTAGGGAGAGGAGCGGGTGAGGCTGCATAATATCAGTGTGAACTAAGTCTTAATAGAATGAGGTTCGCTGGGATTCATATTTAGAACTGGCACCTTCAAGACACCAAGACATTAACGGTTAAAAGGTTGCACTATCTTTTTTTAATCGAGAGAGAGAGAGAGAGAGAGAGAGAGAGAGAGAGAGAGAGAGAGAGAGAGAGAGAGAGAGAGAGAGAGAGAGAGAGGGGAAAAAAAAGCCAAGAAAGATTAAAGTTAAACGGCCAGGGTAATCTGTAATGGATAGAGTCATTAGACTAGTTTTTGGCATGGAATGACTCTCTTGGTAACTGAAGCCAAACGTAGGTGGTTCAATGTCTTTTGAGAGATCTAACTTTCAAAGGCAAAACACGACCCGATTCCAAGACCGTCTGAAGGCGACAATTCAAAAATGGAAATGGGTCAACACTTTCAAGTCTATACTCGTCTGGCCAAAAAGAAATCTATAAATATACCGACCCGTCGGAAGAACTAAATGATTAATTATTCCTGTAACCTTTGAAGGGGGTCTGGACCAGTGGCAGGGTTGGTATTAGCGGCCAAACATGACAAAGAATCATTGAACAGTAAGTAGACCAGGAGGGCGCGACGCCAGGGTGACGGGGTTCCATCATCATCATCATCATCATCATCATCATTGTCACCACAGTCATCACCATCATTATTTGGATAGGACACCTCCATTATCACCATCACCAGAGGATGTAGGCCCATCACTGGGATGGGTGGCCATCACAAACTAACACAGGCAGGCCCATCACTGTGATGTAGAGCCACCACCAGTACCACAGCCATGCCCATCAATGGGTTGAGTCACCATCACCACCAACACCACAGGGCAAGCCCATCACTGGAATGGCTCGCCACCACCATTACCATAGGCAGGCCCATCACTGGGATGGGTGGCCAACACCACCATCACCTCCACCATCACCACCAGGCCCACTGAACCCTCTACCAAACCAAAGTTGTGGGGTAAGCCACATGATTTATCTGGTGTCACATTCGTTATACATAAAATCATCCACTCTTAGATTTAAGCATTGGGTTAATTTACCCTCAGCCCCTTCAGTATAAATACAACCGCAATTAGATGTTATCTAACACACACACACACACACACACACACACACACACGTTCATTTCTCACACCATCCTTTCCAAGCAGCATATTTCCATCCCTTCACTCTATATACTTTCACTCCTTGGATACAACAGAACACCGGCAATATTAACACACCGGGAGACGCAGCTCCGATTAAGGAAAGCAAATCTAATTGAAACTGTAGACGTTTACCGGGACCGTAACAATGAGTGTTGTAATCACTGTTTTTAATTGAGTTCAGCTGAGGTAAAGGGTGGAGGGAGGGGGGGACAAGAGTGATATGAACTAGCATGGTTTAGGTCACACATCATATGACCTGACTTTACTTTCTCATGAATATGTTTCTCTGTTCCAGAGCAAAGCTTATAATGATCCAGTCTCTCCTTCCCTTGAGACTCGATCCTATTCTTCATCTCTCGATTGACAAAAATATAATGGAATCCAGTCATATATATATATATATATATATATATATATATATATATATATATATATATATATATATATATATATAATTACTAAGCCAAGATCTTCTATCTTCAGTGGCCTGCACTCATTTTACCTGGTCCAAATTACTACCCACTCAGCCCACACACTACACGACTGACTGCATAAACACGACCGCCGCACACAGATGACCATCACCCACTCACAACACGACAGCCACACACACACACACACACACACTACACGACACGAACGCCACACACACACACACACACACACTACACGACACGAACGCCACACACACACACACACGCGCACGCGCGCGCGCGACATGATAATCCATCCACACACACAGCGCGCCAGCGATGTCTGAGCCGTTCAACACAGCAGAGGAAGAACAATCAACATGGAAGTGCAGCCACTCCACCATCTCTCAAGTCGAACAAAAGCTTCAAGAAGACAACCCGACCGTAAACTGGATGTTACAGCTGCATATACACAGTTTACAAAATGGATGTATGTTATTTCTTTTTTCTTTTCTCTTTTTTTTTTCTTGCTAGGGATACAAACCTGGGAGGGGATACACACTAGGGATTTTAGGGATTGTGTGGTATAGTTACAAGTGTACATGGATATAAGTTTCATGTATGGGGAAAATTTGACGCCAAATTCCAAAGGTGAGGTGAGACATAGAAAAAAAAAAAATGGGGTATTTCAACAGCGGAGCCTTCAGAAATAGCTAAGCATGGAAACAAATATACGATTCATGCTTTGAAATAGCTTTGCGCGCTTAGAAGAGAGAGAGAGAGAGAGAGAGAGAGAGAGAGAGAGAGAGAGAGAGAGAGAGAGAGAGAGACAGAGAGAGAGAGAGAGAGAGAGAGAGAGAGAAATACTAATAATTCTATCGTACGACACTGTCGAAAACTGCCCCAACCCCCTTCCCACCCACCCAACCCCAAGGAAGAAACTCAGCACCGACAGACAACACAAACTTAATGAAGACAAAACAAGACAGATGACGTGCAGGTAAAAAAAAAAAAAAAAAACAATAATAATAAGAACCACAGCGCCAGCATCTGAAGTTCTAATAATAAGAACCACAGCGCCAGCATCTGAAGTTCTAATAATAAGAACCACACCGCCAGCATCTATCTGAAGTTCTGAAGTTCTGGGCACGATGGTGTGTGTGCACGTGCATTTTCGTCAGACCCTCAGCTACTCGAGCAACGTACAGCTTGTAAAGCAGATCATGATACACAAACCTGTTGTTCCCCCACTTGAAATCTGTTACGCGTATACATTCATACATACGTATATATATATATATATATATATATATATATATATATATATATATATATATATTAGCATGGGGTGTACATAAGATTCAGGAGAAGCAATTGGAAACTTGGAAAGTACGAAGACACACAAGCGCTTGATACTTCGAACGTTTCGCCTTCTTGTGGTAGCACCTGCACACACACACACACACACACACACACACACATATTGCATATGTGTGTGTGTGTGTATGTGTGTGTGTGTGTAGATACGAGACCTCAAGTTTACAGTAACACGCGCCGAACACAGAACCGACAGCATTCCCTGAATTAAGCTGTGGTAAGTTAAGAGTGACACTGGCTGGCACTATGCACTCGGCAGACGTTCCAAAACCAGCTACCGACCCTCGTAAA
This sequence comes from Panulirus ornatus, assembly GCF_036320965.1. Taxonomy (NCBI): domain Eukaryota; kingdom Metazoa; phylum Arthropoda; class Malacostraca; order Decapoda; family Palinuridae; genus Panulirus; species Panulirus ornatus. The sequence goes on from NC_092265.1 coordinate 7,242,443, forward strand.
GCTGTCAGGACACGGGCCAGAGAGCTGGCGACTGGCGTCACTGTCAACTCCCTCCAACCTTTTAAACATCTATGCAAATGACTAACGCGATGCAAAGAACTCAAAGCCGAGCTTGTTTAACCTTTGAAACCCCCCTACGGAAGCTTCATAACGAGGCGTTAGAAGCAAGCTAAGAGTCGATCTGGCAAAGTGATTATAGATATAGAAGGTCGATGGGTTCATAACGAGGCGTTATAAGCAAGCTAAGAGTCGATCTGGCAAAGTGATTATAGATATAGAAGGTCGATGGGTTCATAACGAGGCGTTAGAAGCAAGCTAAGAGTCGATCTGGCAAAGTGATTATAGATATAGAAGGTCGATGGGTTCATAACGAGGCGTTAGAAGCAAGCTAAGAGTCGATCTGGCAAAGTGATTATAGATATAGAAGGTCGATGGGTTCATAACGAGGCGTTAGAAGCAAGCTAAGAGTCGATCTGGCAAAGTGATTATAGATATAGAAGGTCGATGGGTTCATAACGAGGCGTTATAAGCAAGCTAGAGTCGATCCGGCAAAGTGATTATAGATATAGAAGGTCGATGGGTTCATAACGAGGCGTTATAAGCAAGCTAGAGTCGATCCGGCAAAGTGATTATGAACTTAGAAGGTCGGTGGGTTGTGGAGTTATGAGGGAGGATTGTATCTAGTGTCACGCTTAGTATGCGACGCGGCTCAAAAGTAGTGAGGATGGATTGTCTGATCGTTTTGGGACAACAGATTTGTAAGAAGGCGTCACCCAAAAAGGGGGGGACATCTTGGGACCCCTGACCATTCTTCCTGGGGGACTTCAGACGAGCTCTGGTAAATACATCCTTCGGGCAATGACATCCGCCACACGAAACTATGTCATCGATGACACGAAAGTGTGTCACGCATGACAGGAAAGTATGGTATTCATGACACGAATGTATGGTATCTATGATACGAATTTATGGTATCCATTACAGTGAATACACGAAAGTATGGTATCTATGACACGAATGTTTGGTATCTATGACACGAATATATGGTTTCTATGACACGAATGTATGGTTTCTATGACACGAATGTATGGTATCTATGACATTCAAGTGTGGTATCCATGACACGAAAGTAACTATATCTGTTATTAGTGGTCAAGAATCCAGCTTTACAATATACACGTAAGAGGAAAAAAGACATTCATGTGAAATTATTCGTTTATGTAATGACCAAAATTCGTCTGTTAACACGAAAATATTCACGAACACTTTTGAGAACCAGGAGTGGCGCATAATCGAACGGACATTTTTTTTTCTTTCTTTTCTTTGTCCCTGTCTGCTAAAAGGTAAGTGACGGGAGAGAGAGAGAGAGAGAGAGAGAGAGAGAGAGAGAGAGAGAGAGAGAGAGAGAGAGAGAGAGAGAGAGAGAGAGAGAGAGAGGCATCTAGCATTGACAGCCTAGGAAGCAGGAAGCAGCATAGCCCTTTTAATCAGTAGCACAAACACCAGGGTTAACATTTAGGTCCAGCTCTCTCTCTCTCTCTCTCTCTCTCTCTCTCTCTCTCTCTCTCTCTCTCTCTCTCTCTCTCTCTCACCTCCCTCGAAATGTATGACTTGACAAAGTAGGTTAAGTGGGGCACTCAAGGGGGGGGGGGGGGACAGTCAAGGTAACCCAGCTTTTGTTCACCCCCCCTCTCTCTCTCTCTCTCTCTCTCTCTCTCTCTCTCTCTCTCTCTCTCTAGGCACCAGCCTCGCGCCCACGGTGAAAAATCAGTGCCATGCAGTGCATGCTTAATTATGAACTTAACCAAAATACCGTCAAAATATTGGCAATATATCCATACCCTCAAAACGTCTCCTCATTCGCTTAAAAAACTATACTTCCATTTAAATATACGGATGGAGTACTCTGTGATTTCACGAAATCCCCGTTTTCTAATTTTTTTAAGGCCGGTCTATCATTTTTTTCTTCTTCTTCTTCTTGTAGCAATGGTGTCACAGTGATTGTCATGCGGTTTAACATGACTTATTCATTAGTCATTCTTCGTCTTAATCCTACTGCCCACTCGTTTTCGTTCGTTCAACGGGAGTTTCCATGTGGATGGCGTCCTCTCTCGTTTTGTCCAATTTCCTCAAGAATTTGAAATCCCAGAGAGAGAGAGAAAGAGAGAGAGAGGCTTAAAGAGGCCATGTTCCGCCCCAGCTACCGACCCCATTCATCAGTCTCTGAAAGACACTTGAGATTAAATCAATTCACAATCACACCAGCTCATTCTGGTGATAATACAGGTAGACAAAAGCAAAATACATGACACGCTAATGAGTTTGAAATACTGGTGACCGTAAGGGGAAAAAAAAAAATAAAATTGTTTTAAAACTGTTCATCATCTTTTTAATTAACGACACTTTATCCAGAACTGGATATGGGTCATGGGAGATGGTGTCGCCATCCTCTCTCTCTCTCTCTCTCTCTCTCTCTCTCTCTCTCTCTCTCTCTCTCTCTCTCTCTGTCAGGGGGACGGAGTTACGGGGTTAGAAAAGGGAGGTTGATCGGTCCTCGAGGCTCCACGAAGAGCATTGGTGCCACCGCATTTCAGTCGTATTCTATAAAAATCCAGAAAATAAAAATCAAAGCAAAGTAGATGAATAACATGCCAATATTGCATCGAGTGATCTCAAAGTACTTTTGAATTTCTAACTACCCAGGAAAAATGTATAGATACATTTGATTTCGTGGACGTTTGTTCGTTTTCATAATACTATTAGCCAATTTAAATTTTCACACGAGTAATTTCACCTTTCACAATTAAGTAAACATTTAAATCAGTCTGACATCTAATTTCATAGGTAACAATTTCATGTTCAGAAAATAAACACTAAAAAAAATTATAGTAACAAAAGATTCATCGTATTAAAAATCAATAAAAAATTTCAATTTCTTCCCGAAAAAAATCTCTTTATAATAATTATATGTAAATTTTAGAAATAATGAAAAAAATGTATGTATGTTATAGCACTCGTATCTATGTATGTGAGGCTAACTTTATAAAGGAAAAGCCGTAAGCCTTATAGAGGGTTTGTTAAGAGCATATGCTACAAGCTTTACACGTAGCCCCTTGGCAAGCTTTATAAAGGATGTGGGACAAGCGTTTATAAAGGGTTGGTAAAGTTTACAGAGCATATGCTGTGCAAGCTTTATATGTTATCCCTTTGCAAACTTTATAAGGGATGTGTGAGACATACTTTAAAAAGGAAGCGTGACATGCTTTCTAAGGGCTTTATAAAGGAAGCGTGACATGCTTTATCAAGGCTTTATAAAGGAAGTGTGACATGCTTTATAGAGGCTTTATAAAGGAAGCGTGACATGCTTTATCAAGGCTTTATAAAGGAAGCGTGACATGCTTTATAGAGGCTTTATAAAGGAAGTGTGACATGCTTTATAGAGGCTTTATAAAGGAAGTGTGACATGCTTTATAGAGGCTTTACACAGGATGTGTGACATGCTTTATAGAGGCTTTACACAGGATGTGTGACATGCTTTATAGAGGCTTTACACAGGATGTGTGACATGCTTTATAGAGGCTTTACACAGGATGTGTGACATGCTTTATAGAGGCTTTACACAGGATGTGTGACATGCTTTATAGAGGCTTTACACAGGATGTGTGACATCCTTTATAGAGGCTTTACACAGGATGTGTGACATGCTTTATAGAGGCTTTATACAGGATGTGTGACATGCTTTATAGAGGCTTTACACAGGATGTGTGACATGCTTTATAGAGGCTTTATACAGGATGTGTGACATGCTTTATAGAGGCTTTACACAGGATGTGTGACATGCTTTATAGAGGCTTTATACAGGAAGTGTGACATGGATTTGCTGCATGCAACCTTATCAATACAGGATTTCCGATACGCTTTATTTAAGGATGTATGGCAAGTTTCAAGAAAATATCACGAGCTCAATAATGGATCCGTGGTCATAAAATTTTACCCGTGATGTGAGCCATAAAGGATTTGTGGTAATGAAGGAGATGTGGCAATCATCTATTAATGGACTTGTGGCCTAATAAAGGTAACCTAAGGGTCGAAAAACCAGTTGCGTGCACGTACTTACAAACAAGCCAAGGAGAACAACGTGGTCTTTAAAGTTAGTGAAATGAGAGGGAGAGAGAGAGAGAGAGAGAGAGAGAGAGAGAGAGAGAGAGAGAGAGAGAGAGAGAGAGAGAGAGAGAGAGAGAGAGAGAGAGAGAGAGAGAGAGAGACCCACCAACCATCCCACCCCAAACAGTCCAGTGGTTTACCACCGAGAGATGTGAGCAGGTTTACCACTGGACCTGGACAGGACAGTACTTCAAATTTCAAAGCGATGAACTCAAGGCCAGCGAGAACCAACATTAGTTCAACGTCTAATGGTCAAAGATAATCCAGTGTCGTATATTTTCACACTTTATCACCTCAGACTCTTTTTTTTCCCCATCTCTCTCTCTCTCTCTCTCTGTCTTTCTCTCCCTCTCTTTAGCTCCTTCCTCCTTGGATAATTAAGACGAGTAATTACACCGGCAGTAAATAATAATCATCCTGTTTGTACTTGATTATTACGCAAATTCTGGGATTAATTTTTCTTTCTATCTTCAGAAGGGTCGTTTTGACTCTTTGGTGCTGAAGATCATAATTCTTCGTTTAAATATCAGTCGTGCAGTGTGTGTGTGTGTGTGTGTGTGTGTGTGTGTGTGTGTGTGTGTGTGTGTGTGTGTGTGAGTGTGGGGTGGTTGAGACCTTGTCTATAAATACCCAGGAACCAGTAACGAATTACATTTAAGGATTTCTGCCCTTAAAAGACCTTCGTCTCTTAAGCACTTAGGATGAGAGGCTAAGGCGTGGCATCTAAAGGGATTTTTGCCCTTAAAAGTACATTAAGTGTTGTCTGGGTGGCTGGATCGAGTGGTTGGAGGGAAATAAAGTAGTCTCCAGGAGGCAGTAAAGACATATTCCAGGGTAATAATGTATAGAAATCAAATATGCAAGTAAGTAACTGAAAGATTAATGTTGAGAACACGTTTTCTTCAATTTTTTTTACTTATCATGACGTCTAAGGTTTACAAATGTATGTCTTATCTCTCGTTTCGAGCTGTAGTGTCCTATTTCTAAGTGCATAAGCGTCTTATCTCCACCTGTAGTAGTGTCCTATCTCTAACTACAGAAGCGTCCTTTCTCTACCAACAATCGCGTCATAATAGGGAATTCCCATCGATCCACAAACATTGGGAAAACCATTAATAAACATGACTGACAATTCGAGGGTTCTGCTCGAAAACACTCATGGCGGAAGAGATCGACCTTAATACCAATACGAAGTGACCGTACTTCCTCTGGATGAGGATTCTCTTAGGGAAGGGTGGGTGGTTGAAGACGTGGACTGCGGGTGATCGTAGCGAAGGAGTGTTGGTAACAATGGTGAGAGAATGTTGATGGTGATGATGTGTTGAGGGGGATCTCATGGGATAATGAACTGATAGTGATGGTGACACTGTTTTAGTAAGGACAGGAACTATATTTTCTATGGTGACACCATTGCCAAACGCAAGACATGCCCTGGTAAAAGCCAAAGAGAGTGAAAAGAACAAGAAAAGATGAGAAAAAAATCTGTGTAGAAATTCGTCAAAAGGTGTTAAATTGTCTTGGCTCTTAAAGACATAATGGCTATAGGAAAGAGGAAAGCACGAAAAGAGGCAGAGAATTTCTGAGCTTAGCTGATCGAGAGGTGGGAGGAGGTATCATTACGGCCTCCACACAGTTTGCTGATTGCTCGCGTTGGTGTGATGATGATGATGATGATGATGATGATGATGATGATGGTGATGATGATGGTGGTGGTGGTGATGATGGTGATGATGATGGTGAAGATGATGATGGTGATGGTGATGATGAAGATGGTGATACTGATGGCATACTGATGGTGACGGTATAAGGTGGTGTTGAACCCGTATCTTCAGCTCACCGACCGTAGACTATCCACCGATCACTACACATTTCCAAGTTTGCCCTAAACCGAGACGAAGAAGAATAGAAATAGAAATAACAACCATGGCAGCGTAGCCAAGGAGGTTAAACTGAAATTACACTATACCTCCATGTCGTTGGAACACTGCCTCAACAAAAGGAGCTTCCACGAAGCCAATGGAAGAGTCTTGCGTACATGACAAGAGAAAAGATGTAAAATAACCCGATGCACGAACCAAAAGATTAAAGAACCACTATTCTAGACAAATTAATGGAGACGCAACGAGTAATGACCACAAGCTGTGACACAGCAATGATAAGAACAGCATGGTAAGTCCTATAGGAGGTGCAGAACCACATATAAAGTCAACACAAGCGGCCGGTGCATGCGTGAAAGTCAGCAACGCTAACCGCTGCACAAAGGTGTGTGTGTGTGTGTGTGTGTGTGTGTGTGTGTGTGTGTGTGTGTGTGTGTGTGGTTATACAAAAAAAAATACTGGGGCTAAACAGGCAGTGTATACACACTGTACACCGGAATGGAAGCTGCTATGTAATTCACTAGTATTTGATGATGATGTTTACAACGATTTGAGACTGGGGCTGTCTTAGAAACAGTGTGCACGAATGGGCCCGTTGCACTTGTGGTACAAAGCTGCAACCCCGGGACGATGGATCCTTGGTGGCAGGAGGTGACGGTGATGATGATGATGCAGTAGCTTTTTATCCTGACTGTCGGACGAGATGCAGGTGATGTCTGGAGACAGATAAAAGAGTCAATGTGTTGAATGCATCTTGACAGGCGCCAGAAGAAGGGGGGGGGGGGCTAAGAATGATCCAGCGAGCTCTTTTACTGCACCTTTCCAGGTAGTCTCCTTTGTGTGGATGATAAGGAAGAGGACTAAGCGGGGAAGGCAAAGACGATCCAAGAAAGAATGAAAGCAGTGCAGCGGTTGTCGAATTCGGGTTGTGGGAGACGAAGTGCCCTGATTCGACGAAGAACACAGAGAAGACATCTGAAATACCTGACGATGGAGGTGTTAATGTGGTCTTGGCAGCTTAGTTTATCGTCCAGAGTGACATCGAGAAGCTAGGTGGAGTGAATAATCTCATGGGGGGGTTGAGGCTTAAGAGAGAGAGAGACACAGGCAGGGGTGCTGGGACATTGTTGCAAGAGGAAATGCCGTGCACCACGACTGCTGCAGCAGCCTCCTCCAGTGGGATAATAAGTTGACAGCGACGTGGAGGAGGGTGATCAAGCTCTAGAGGCTCTGTTAAGATGTTCTAAAGAGAAATGTCTTCAGAGGCATCGTTGTAAACACTAACACCAATGGTAGTTAACGTACTATAGCAAAGCGGGGGCATCAGTGAGGCCATCATTGATAACGATGAGAAAACACTAAAAAGTTCCATCTTGGCTTCCAGCGAGACCACCACATATGCTGGACTGGAAGGTGGAGATGGCGCCCCCCTCCTCCTCCCCCAACCCCCACTGGAAGTGTACAACCTGACGACGCCCCACTGAGGAAGCCTGCAAGTCATCAGACTTCCCCGTAGCCACTGGTTGATGGTTTTGTTGGTGATTACATTATGGCCGCCTTGGTCGAAGGCTATAATGAAACCACCGAAGGTAAGATCGAGAGAGAGAGAGAGAGAGAGAGAGGGTGGGTGTGTGGGTGGGTGTCTAGCGCCTCTGTAAGCTAAGCTGTACAGGTAGTGTACGATGCTGAGTTTGCCAATGGTCTGTAAACGGAGTTATCAAGTTACCACACTGATGAAGGTCTATGGAGTTTACATTGCCTGTGTCAACCGAATCAAACTCTAAACTTTCACCAGATGACTGGGATGATAGCAATGGGCCGAAACTGAGTGCAAGACTGTAGGGTTCTTGGCTTCGGTGTTGGGGAGACTATAAAGTCTACAAATCAACGAAATATTACGAATATGAGAGAGAAAAACGACAAAAGAATACAAATAGCAAGGGATCACCAAGTCCTTTCGAGACATTGTGATACAGTGGAAGAAATCAGGTAGGTGGAGATTAATGAGGTAAGAGTATAAAAAATCAAACAAATGACTTCAGGAGAAATACCTATAAACTTTACATGTAACGAAAGAAGGTTTAACCAATATCAGTCGTGCACTTGAAACTATCAGTGAAGTCTTTTCTTAAACGTACCTAATTAATGAATCATTCCTTATATTAACAATCCTGATGGAGAAAAAGCATTTTGCCTCATGCAAAAGTTAAACGTGAGCCCAAGAGTTTGTATTCGTTACTAAGAATGAAATCAGACATTTCTACTCACAGACAGCTGCTTGGACTGAGATGAATTAATTCTATGATATTTCTATACATCTGCGTTAGGTCAGCTCTTCACTTTCTCTCTTCTATTCTAAATTTCATTTTAAGTCGTCTACCTAGATCTCATAGGACTGGTTTATCTCAGTCAGGGGATCATCTTGACTGCTCACAGCTCTACGCCTCTCGTAGCTTAACAGATTGTCTTCTCGTTTTTACGACCGGTGGGTTTATCAATGACAAAAATTCATTTGCCACCTGTGAAGGCGTGTATATCACACTGTCTACATCTCTCTGTAGTGGTGGACGCTCAATTTCTATCGTAGCTTTTTATTTCCCCAGTGTAGAATCGTCTGCGAAAATTTTGGAAGCCTTCCAACGCAACTGATTATCAGTGTCATGGATATTAGCACATACGAGAAAGCGAGCCGGTCCCAGCATTGATCCCCGCGGCACGCCACTTGTTACGGCTAACTGCTGATGATGCAGCGGAGGGACGTAACCGATCCAGGGATAGAAATCCTTATAGAGTTTCGCAGATACGTTAAGGGTTGTTGCAGAGTGCTTTATCCTATGGCTGTATATCCGTCTAGATTCCAAATTCGTGTGTGTGTGTGTGTGTGTGTGTGTGTGTGTGTGTGTGTGTGTGTGTGTGTGTGTGTGTGTGTGTAAGTGTGTGTGTGTGTGTGTGTGTGTGTGTGTGTGTGGGTGTGTGTGTGTGTGCGTGTGTGTGTGTGTGTGTGTGTATGTGTGTTCACCCCAAGTTAGCAGCGCACGGACTACAGAATCTCAACCCCTTAATCTGTTTGCTGATCTGGTCATCTCTTCCTGGTGACACGGGACTGAAATGTCAGAATTACTTCCTCCACCCGGAAGCCTCATGCTCGCTTCGGGATGACGACATGTCGTCGGTGGTATAAATTTCCTGAAGAGAACCTATATATATATATATATATATATATATATATACCCTCGGTTAGGGTAGTCGAACATTATGAACACAGCTGGCGTTAACACGGCTGGCGTTAAGCGGAGACCTTTCGTATGGAAGTTGTACATACGTTATCTTTTATGAGAGCTATATAGTACCTGTATTACAGGCAGGGTAAGATATCTTCATATGACGCTGTCAAAGTAAACGGTGAGCTCTAGAGAATCCTTTGAGTTCAGCATCTTTATCACGTAATATTCAGGCCATATAACGTCTTTTGCCAACAACAGCATATTAATGAATGAATAACTGAATAAATAATATATACATATGATATTCATGGGAACTGGGAAGAAGGATAACTGCCCACGTATCTCCTTTAGGTCGTAGAAGGCGACTGAAAGAGGCGGGAGCAGGGTGATGGAAACCCTCCCCTCCTATGTCAGATTTCCAAAAGACAGTACGTACGGAGGAGGGGACTAAAGGTGGATTTTCACCTCTTAGGCTCGTTGATCTTTAACTGACGCTGCCTAGCTCACGCGGGAAATAGAATAAAAAGTATGTTTTACTAAATTATAATCACCCAACTCCCGAATATTTTACAGGCAAAACTCCCTATCATAATCTACTGAGATTTACCTTGTCAACATAACCCTTAAGAGATTCAAACGGAACAGCAAAAGTCACTCAAACTATGTATACATGCACACGTCACTCGACATACGAGCCACTCACAGAATAAAAGCCAGGAGAAGCACTCTAAAAGTTTCCTGATGGCTAAGCCTGTGTCCCGTGCACATCCACGCCAGCAGCAGCAACAGTAGT
>NC_092265.1:7257500-7282500 GCF_036320965.1 Panulirus ornatus
CGTCGACGAGGGCACGGTGGTGTGAGCGTGGTCTCTGGTCGTGGTTATGGGCGGAATTGTGGTCTTTGTGAGGGTGGTTTCCACGTTGTACAGGCCCTGTTTCAGGGTGGGGTGGAGAGGAAGGATACAGGTGTGGTTGGAGGTTATACGAGAAATCTAATTGTAATTTTTCTTTTCTAGCGTTGTGACTATTGTTAATATTGGTGGAGTTTTTGGGGTTGTAATTCAAGTTGTGCTCGTGGTTGTGTGTTGTACAGGCCGTGTCTATGGTTGGGGAATATGGTGGGATATGGATGTTAGTTGTAGGTTATGTTGTAGGCCTTTTTGAGCAACTGTTGTCATGGTTGTGGCAATGTCAACTTTACAGTCATGGTTGTAGATGGGGTTGTGAATGGTGGCGTTATGGATGGGGTTAAAGCTTCAGTGCTTGGTTATGGGTAAGGTTTTGAGGGTGTCTTAGATAGGTTATAGGCGTATTATGTGGGCGTATCGTTGGAAGGGTTGTAGTCTAACTAAAGGGTAGTTGTGGAACTATGGATGTGATGACGAGGCACTGATCATTCCTGGGGTTGCGGCTTGAGTTATTGTAAATGTGGTCATGGACTCAGTGAGAGGTGGTTGTAATTATGAATGCAGAAAGGCTAGCAAATGAAGTATAAGACACAGTAGTGATGAAATAAAAAGGCAAGATTATTGTTGTTCTTACAACAAGTGGCGTTGTAAAGGAAAGAAAAATAGGTTATGAGTGAGATTTTGGGCTAGAGTTATATATATAATCAACATGGCTGAAAGAGAGGTTATACAAATGTAGACTGCTGGGGCGAGTCAATAGGCTGGGTTGTGGGCCTGTTTTTTTTATTTTGGCTAGGGTTGTGGACTTGTGAGACGTGGTTGTAGGCGGGCCAGCGCCCCGGACCGCTGGAGGATGTATCCTGTTCAGAGAATTTACAACACTGCTTGAGGCTGGTTATTAAAAGGTCGAATGGCGTCGGATCGTTTGGGAAGGCATGTGTTTGCTTATTCTGTGCCAGTGTGTATGTACATGTACTTCACAGTGTCTGTAATGTATATATATATATGAGCGTGTGTGTGTGTGTGTGTGTGTGTGTGTGTGTGTGTGTTTGTGCATGCAAGAAGACACTTGAATCCACAAGCACACTAGTATGCAGGTGCATGTTTAAATGACCCCCATTTCTTTTCTTTTTTTTTGAATGATTGGATCACACTGGTACCATGCAAGACACGGGTCTCGTGCATTCAGGTGAAAGGCTGTTCGGTCGCGCGTCGAATGATCTCTTTTACCCAAAAGACTCCCTTCGTCATGACGAAGTAGACCGAACCCATCTGACGTACGGCGGTCGTAAGGCAATCGCAGTGAAATCGTACGACATTCATACTGCAGTCAGACGATCCTTGGTTCCTAAGGAAGCTGTATGAGTCTATAAATGACCGTATCATCACCAAGACTAAGTAGAGTTCAATGGAAAATAAAGAAGGAAAACTCAAGTGTACAAACGCATGGTATTCAATCTCTCTCATTCTCATCTCATTTCGAAGGTTCTCATCACTGAACGTGATCAGGCCAATTTTACCAAGGGCGACAGTGAGTTTACAAAGTCTACATTGACGCAAACTGGAAATAAAGTCTGCTTAATAGACTAATAAAGTCTGCTTAATAGACTAATAAAGTCTGCTTAATAGACTAATAAAGTCTGCTTAATAGACTAATTTGCAAAATCGTGCATCGAGACTTCTGGATTGAATTTGGTGCCTCCATGCGCCGGCGACCGTTTTGCATACAAACATGAAACTATCATAACTCAAAACTGATGTAAAAGCAAGAAATTACGGGTCCCACACCTACTTTATTATTCCTGTACTGTCTGGTTACATGTACTTGAGCCATGACCACTTTTTCCTATCTTCTACACTGTAAAAATCATCATTTTGAATATATCTCTCTTTTGACATCCATTTCTCCTACATTAAAGGGCCGACTGGATTGAGAATGGACGTAGATAAAGCATTACAAATGTCCCATGTGCAAGCAATTTTGTCATACGAAACTACCCAAAATAACCGTCAGGTAGCAAGCCTTTTATATCAGAAAGTCAACGACCTAATTGCGAACCATAGCAGCGAAGATGGCATATATGCACTGTAATCACACCATGATGAATAACCAGCTGGACTCCCTTTAGAAGTCGAAAATCAGATTGAACCAGATCGCATTACACAGATATTCTTCACTTAGATTCACTTTCTTGTGGCAGGCTAAGACTTTTTCACACTACCCTGCTGAGGGCAAAATATAAAAAGGGGAAGTGTGAGTCATGCCCCTCCCTGCAACTTGCAGTGAAAGACAGACTGTAGAGACAAAGGAACATACAGTTTTCCTGTACAGTCTAATATATAAAGGATGTAATAGTACCTCCTCTACAAGAATACAGGATGTAAGAGGATATTCTCTACAAGTACATAAGATTTTAGACATCTTCTACAAGTATATAGGATGTTAAGACATCTTCTACAAGTATACAGGATGTTAGACATCTACAAGAATACAGGATGTAGGAGTATCTCCTCTACCATCTCCTCTACAAGTATGTAGGATGTTAGACATCCTCTACGAAGAATATGGGATGTTGAGGGCACCTCCGCTACAAGAAAACAGGAAGAGTGCACACAAGAATAGACACAGAGCAGCTTGATCATGTATAAAAAACGGAAAGAAAAAAATGTATTGAGGTTATTCTTGACTGACAAGTGTGTGATGAAGTTCATGTTTTCCTTCCGATGTCAAGCAAAAAGGCCATCTGTTAAGGAGAAATTGCTACCAGTCAGCCATTTCTAACCAGTTAAAAAAAAAACAGCTGGACGATCGTCTTGACCCGATGGTTAGCAAACAATCACTTCTAACAAGCTAATTGAAGGTCCAGTAGTTTCATTTAGTCGCGCTGTTTTGTTTAAGATGACCTGATAACCAGAATGATAAGGATGATAATGATTCTACTACAACTGCTGCTATCATTAAGACTACTACTACTCATACTATCATTACTACAGCTAGAAATATGAATAATAATGACAACAATTATACTAATGATACTACTACTACTACTACTACTACTACTACTGCTACTACTAATACTACTACTACTACTACTGCTACTACTACTACTAATAATGATAATAATAATAATTATTAAAATATGATAACATATAACACCAATAACAAAATCGTAATAAAGTAGTTACTCAATTCTCCGATGCTTAAATTATCATGATGCTCTACGAAATACCATTAACAATTAACACAATACTGCTGTTCGTGGGGTCATTATCCCCTCACACTTGTCTTGATGGAACCATTACCTCCATTTACCCATACGATGATCGGGAGATTTAGAAGAGACTTCGACCAATTCCCTTTACGATACCGAATACACCCATGAACGCAAAGTAAATGAACAACATCGCCATAAAGAACAATGTTGAACGTTCGAGAGCTGCAATGTATATACACACACACACACACCTTCGTCTACCATCGTAATCTCGACGGCTGCCTTCGGGGGCCAAGGCTTTGGTCTACGTCCGTGCTGTCTTCTCGCATCGCTTACGAGGCGTCGTAAGACTATGCTCCGAATATCTTGCCCCTAATAAGCGGGGCTGAGACAGTTATCACACAAAATTGCAAGTGTATTAGTACCGAGATGGTATCTCCGGGAAAGCGACGCAACTCGATGCCAGAAGTGTTCCTCCGGCGTTTCGATATGGCGATGCCGACCGCTGCAGAATTTTCATGGTTCGGAGGTGAGGACAAGAACAACCCAAGGTTACATTTTAAGTGACCTATCTATGTCAGGTTGCCCAATATCTGGATCAATACTCACATTGCATAACTTCATGATGAAATTTCCGATATATATATATATATATATATATATATATATATATATATATATATATATATATATATATAAATATATTTTCCCTAATTAAACTACTCATGTTATAATGTTGAGAGTATCACATCTAACAAAATTCTTTACTCCATCTTTAATCTGGATATAAACCAATAAAACATGACCTTTGATAAGATGATTTAATGACGATTCTGCAGTGTCATAATGTACACCTTTACTGTTTAAACCCAGTTAGAAATGACGACGATAAAAAAAATTAATTATATAGATTTAGTGGTACTAATCACTTTTCCTTCGTTTTTTTCTCTCTGGCCAGCTCTATGAAAAAAAAGGTACATGAGCTCTCATTGGTACATTGAATAAAAAAAAAGATAAAATACTTCAGCAATCGTACGAAATCAATTTTATCCACCATCCTACTTCTCCATCCACAAAGCATGTTATGTTCTTCGCTTAGCGTATATCTACATCAATACCCCACCTCCCAATGGCCTCTAGACGGTGTCTGGCATACGTACGTCAAGTCCATTAACCACCACCTCAATTGACGTCTTTTCAACACAAGTGAACACTTTATAAAACCGCTCGACCCATCGACCTATTGCCGTCCACAAAGCCATCGGTGGCAACCACCTCAGCTTGATAAAGGTCAAGACGTTGCCATGACCAAATCTAAGCTTAATTATACACGGGGAATTTTTACGTTATCTTATTTCCCCGACGAAGCCAGCTTGCGTTGGTAGGTCATTTGGTCAGTCAGTCACTCCAAGTCTCCTGACTTGCGCAATCACAACCCATGAATCTGGTCCACGGAGGAGAGAGAGAGAGAGAGAGAGAGAGAGAGAGAGAGAGAGAGAGAGAGAGAGAGAGAGAGAGAGAGAGAGAGAGAGAGAGAGATGGCGTGAGTCAAAGCCTTCGGATCCAAAAATGATATAACCTACACCAAGCAACTAAACACGGCAATGATTTCGAGCGTGAAGGTAAGATTTATGAATTATGAGGAAAAAAAAATGACAAGAAAAAGATCTTTCCCAGAAATAAAGGTTTTTTTTATGGCTTTACTTCATTGTAAGCCATTTCATTTTCTTCAGGTTAACTAGCGATTGGATGTCCCTACATATACATATTATACATATATATATATACACTAACCTAGGGCAGCTACCCAATTTACCGACTAACTCCTAGGGGAGGATGAACATCTGGGTTGACTGTGGAGAGAAGACTGCCGCTGCCAGGCAGGTGGGCCGCGAATGCATCCCACCTTGTGTTCTGTTATCACTGCTCACTCCCTCCCTCTTAACTACAAGATCATTCTTCACACACGTGAGATTTTCACTACAGTAATTACGAATCAGTTGCCACATTCATCACCATTACAAAGCATATCTTCACAGCCTTAATAAAACTCCAGAAGAAGAAAAAAAGCATCTATATTGAAACCTGTTCCTTCATCAATATATATCTTGATATTAAATCTCTACAACAATAATAATCTTGGAATATGTCATGAGTATGTAATATACCTTCACTACACATAAATCGTCACAACGACAATAATTATTGTAATAGATTTTCAAGATCCATCCAGCTATAATGTCTCGCTAAGCTAACATGATTGTGAGTTTGGATCAGCGAAGATGTGTTTGACATCCCTCTTTATGGGTTTGGTTAAAAGCATAGAGATTAAAAGTAATTCTTTTATGTACTAAGATACCTTTCATTATAATAATTTTAAACACACAAAGCCTCTTCGGCCCAACCGAGATTTTCTGTTGGCAAAATTAGCTCTAAATATTTTTCACTTGGTGTCCTCAACTGCCATAAGACTTCCACAGTGTGCCTACACAAAGACGACACTATCAAAATTCTAAAACCTCTCTCCTCACAATTCTCGTAAAATCTGTCATATACCCTTGTGTTCTTCAATCAACCATACATCTCATACCACAAACACGATGCCTGGATGACTTTGAACCCTGCCCAGCATGTCTGAACTACGGGTTCGTTGAGGGACTGAATACAAAGTGGACGAAGTCATCTCTTCCTCGCCGAGTTCGACGGGAGGAGAGTCTCTCACAAGGAGGAGGAGGCAAGAGAGAGAGAGAGAGAGAGAGAGAGAGAGAGAGAGAGAGAGAGAGAGAGAGAGAGAGAGAGAGAGAGAGAGAGAGGACGCGGCTTCATACACACAGGAGGCACAACATCCCCTCACTGATAGATGATGGTGGTGGTGGTGGTGGAGGAGGAGGGGGCGCTAGTGATCTACGCTGCGACCGACGATTATATCCAGCTATCGCTACGTCCTTCAGCGACGACGGCCACACCATACGTAGTTCTTCTGCTGACCTCGAAGTAGCTCCTCAACTGAGTCGAAATATATTTCGGTGTTGCAAGTAGTCTCAAGGAACTCCACGTACAAGGCGGAGTTCATAACTGAGTAAGAATTATGTTTTTTTTTTTTTTTTTCAAATCAGTGAATATAAAGATGATCAAGATATTTCCGTCCATATCATCAGCTTCGAATATGCTTGGTTAAATGGCAGGTCTTTGATTCCGTCAGTTTCGCATAACGAGTTACCCTAGGGTCGTTCCAAAGGCCTTAAAGTGCACTCCAGTCGACATTTTCTCCTTCGACTAGATGATTAAGATGAGTTTCAGTCACTCGTAGAGACACGGATGGATTCGTACAGCCCTGGCCTACAGGCTTGGAGGGTCTGCATCACATGACGGTGTTGCAGGATGACACAACGCAGTTTACTCTACAGGAGGTTATCGAGGGTCTTCAATATGTCCTCCATACATTGCGAGAGTATTCGAACCAATATACTAAGGCAGAAGGTGACAATAACTCCATTGTCGACGTCCCAGCGGCAGGAAACGTTGATTTCGTCTTTGAACGTCCTAAGGGGCCATAAAACGTTGACTCGAATGGTAACCTGTCCCAGATGCTGAAAACGTTGTTGGCTTCAGCGGTGATGTGCCTCCGAGAGAGAAAATAGTCCCAACGGTGTAGTCGAGCCGGGAGGAACCATTTCCACAAATTGCAGCAAGTCCTACAACCAAACTCAAGAAAACTTCCTTTGGAGGAAAGTCTTGCAGTGGGCTATAACAACATCTGAGATAACCAAAATACCGTAAGTTGCAATCATATCATCCCTCACTCTTCTCCTTTCCTTGGTAGGCAATGTATAGCTAGTTTTCCCCCAATAACTCAGCTCCCTTAAAAATTCAGGCCCCATTTTTTTCTGCCATCCAGTGGACCTTCTCCATTAGCTCTATGTGCTCTTTTTGCGTACGGTTACCTATTCTAGTTTTGGCCTCATCCATGAACTTGACTACAATTCTGATTTTTGCCATCGGGTAATTAAGTCTCTCGTTCTCGCGTAGTGGGACTTTAGCGATAGGTTCGAGACGGTGTCGACTTCGACTTCTCCTACGTACCGTTTTTGGCAATTTATTTCACGCTCGATAATATTCATATCGAGGAGCATTTTCAACATCCCTCCCTAACTATGACCCATCCTCATAACATTTACTCAGGCTTTTATATCATGAGCGGCGGTGCATCAGACCATCTTTGGAACCTGTCTAGGACCCCCTTGGAAGCTGATGCAGTTCGCGCAATCCTTCTCGCTCTTCTCACCCACCCTCCCGACCTTTGCTTCTCATCTGCAAGTATATTCAGGTAAGAGTCCATAACTTCTGGCAAGTCATGTACAAAGATCAAGAAGAGCAAAGGTCCCAGAACGGATCCCCTGCAGCACTCTACTGTTGACCTAAACCCCATTTCGAGAAGGGTCCTTTGACGTGCGTCCTTTGTTCCCTGCCACCAAGATAATCTTCAATCCATCAAAGGAGGTTCCCCAACCCACACACCCCACCCTTATTCCTACCTGATGATCGTGTGTGTGTGTGTGTGTGTGTGTGTGTGTGTGTGTGTGTGTGTGTGTGTGTGTGTGTGTGTGAGATCACTATTCAACATCACTTTTCATGTTTCATGGGGAGGGAATTTTACACTCTTGTTACCCAGTCTCTTAACATTCAATCTTATCATGTCTTGACTTCTATATGTATACACCACACACACACACACACACACACACACACACACACACACACACACACACACACACACACACACAAACATACACACACACACACACACACACCCTCACAGATTGCCTCTGACCTAAATCACCCAAATGATCAGAGCTGGGCTGAAAGCCTGCCTCAGACCGGCCGAAGAAGCCAGTAATAATGACATAGAGTTGTGACAGCGATGAAGAACAGAGCAATCTACGTTTCTGTGAGAGGCGACACAGATCACCGCCTGCAACGTGCCACTTAACACAGTCCACTTAAAGGATCACTGTCTCCGTTGCTGACCCGTGAAACCATTGTGTCTAAAAGTTCATCTGTTTTTTTATCTACTCCCGCAACCAATCTTTTACGTACATGTGTGAGAGTATACGTTATTATGAAGACCTACAAATGAGGTGATGTACGACCGAGGTCGATGGTGGGAAGAAAGGGGGTGTAGGGCTTCGTCGTTCTCAACGTTCGCTGTCTGAAACTTCGCCACGCCTTCATTCCTACCTGAAGATTCAGCTTCTTTTAACAGGAGCCTTAACTACGCTACCCCCCTACCATTCTCTTGAGTTAAGAAGAAGCAAAGCTCAATCTTTCACACACAAGTCGAGGAGGTGTGTCACGCATGATGATGATTTCATCAACCGTGTCGTCTCTTGCTTAGGTACTTTCTCCTTTTCGAAAGTAGTCAGTCCTCTGCTTTTTGACTGTCTTAATCCAGTGTGTCACAGCCTAGCCCCCGTCAGGAAGAATGGTCTATAGTCTCAGTTGAACTTCGTGGTTCCCTTTCATTAACAATAGACTTGTATGACATATGTCGTCTGTTATTCCCTTTGGCACGTTGCCTTCCTTCCTCTAAGGCCATGGGTGGTGTATGTATTGTGTGTGGGTTGGGAAAGCCCTTAGATTAAGCTGGGCTAGGCTAAGAGAGGTGGTGTGTTGCCTCATAATTGGCTGCGTGATCCATGATTTTTTTTTTTTTAATATCACGAGTTACATAGAGTTACGCAGATAGACCATGCAGACCCAAGGTCCAAGAGAGGTGGTCTGTAAAGAAAAGAAAAAAGTAGTGTTAAGACCAGACCACCTCGCTTGGATCTTGGGTCTATGTGGTCTATGTATCTATAGTACTCTAAGTAACTCTGTCTCTCAGCGTCAACTTGGTGAATACAATTCCGAAAACCTTTGAATTTCTGATTAAACCCCAGAGCGTAAAGCTGCTTTCACTAACATCATACCACTGATTATCGACCCTCTAGTTAGTCGGTCATCGCATTGTCTCACCTACCTGATCAGCCAATATTACCAGCCAATCACCATCCATCAGCTGATCACTCTGTATAAACTGGTTAACAGGTGATTATTCCTAATCGATTATTTTTCATCAGTTAAACTTTACTCCCGAATAAGCTGCTGTCAGCACCCATCCCCCATCTGTCAGCCCAGCATTCTAAAACTATATCAGCCACTCCTTCGCTCGCAAGTGATTCTTATCCCTACTAAATTCAATTTTTTCCCCCTCTACCAAGTCCCCCCCAATCATTCCCTCTCAGGCCCATGATGAATAAAAACCACCAAAGAGCAGCTGATCCCTCCCATCCTATCGGCCGATCTTTCTCCAATCGGTATATCGTGGTTTTATTTATGAAGGATCAAGATACAACCCCTTTTATGTGCTGCAAGTATATGGACCACCAGGTAGAACAATGCCTTTTAATATTTATATGGACGAGACCCTCCATCAACAGATGTCCAGACCCGTACATCATCTATCCGCTCTGCAACCTCTGATTAATTCAGACTCGTCCACGTAAAGTATGTAAAAATGATAGAAAAGAAAAAGAAAAAAGGGAACCATCTTGCCACAGTACTTGCAGGGTGTTATCATCTTCTGTCCTTCATTCTAAGTAAATAAAGACTGATAGTCTGTGGTATAGTGTCTATGTTCATTGTACATAATAATACGATAATACTTAAGACTCACTTCAGCTCTTTGAGCACAGTTACTTTACGGACTTGTAAACATTATCACTTATCATAACTACTGTCTAGATGTAATATCCTAAGAGTCAAAATCAGAATCTTTTTCCGAAATATATATATATATATATATATATATATATATATATATATATATATATATATATATATATATATATATGTAATAGTAACTACCTCTTATCAAAAAAATTAATTAGTGCACATACCGTTTCCCTCCCTTGCAGACACCAAAATTGAAGTTAATCTGTTCGTTTTAAATATTCTGAAAATAATTCATATTCTTAACACACACACACACACACACACACACACACACACACACACACACACACACCGAACATGAGCCACCACGGGCCCGCCTGGAGTCGGGCCCGTTATGTTATCGAATCCTGGGCGTGGCAGTCGGCCTACACCCAACCCAGGTGTTCATCCTCCCCTCGGAACTGGTCAACAAACGGGTACATGGCTTAGGCTGGTGTGTGTGTGTGTGTGTGTGTGTGTGTGTGTGTGTGTGTGTGATACTGTGCTGGAGAGTTTGATGGAAGGAAGAGGCATGTAGGAGTGGTACCTGTGGCTGTCACTGATAAACGAGTGTCAGGTGAAAGACTGGTTAGAGATGCCATTAGGGTGTGAGGAAGGGTGTGGATGGCGTGTACCGTTACGTCACACTAAGATAAAATACCAGGTCGTCATAATACTCAAGGGTCGTACCGTCGTGATCAAGGGTCGTACCGTCGTGGTCAAGGGTCGTACCGTCGTGATCAAGGGTCGTACCGTCGTGATCAAGGGTCGTACCATCGTGATCAAGGGTCGTACCATCGTGATCAAGGGTCGTACCATCGTGATCAAGGGTTATACCGTCGTGATCAAGGGTCGTACCGTCGTGATCAAGGGTCGTACCGTCGTGATCAAGGGTCGTACCATCGTGATCACGGGTCGTACCATCGTGATCAAGGGTCGTACCGTAACCCCCGTGTTCAAGGGTCGTACCCTCGTGCTCAAGAATCGTACCATCGTGCCCATGGGCAAATAAAGGCCATGCTCAAGGGTCGTACCGTCGTGCCAAGGGTCGTAGGCTGTGCTAAGGATCGTACCGTCGTGTTTAAGGGTCGTACCGTCGTGTTTAAGGGTCGTATCGTCGTGCTCAAGGGGCGTATCGTCGTGCTCAAGGGTTATCAAACGCAATACCTAACACACTTCCAAGTTCCAGTTTCAGTCTTCAGTCAGCGTCACAGACACAATACGTATAGTAATGGAACGGTACGTACATTACGTAGCAGCAATACACAACCATGAATCAGAAACTTAAAAAAGAAAATGATAATGTGACAGTTGGTGGATAAATCTTGGTGATATATATTACTACGGGAGAGATTAATTAGATGTTATCAAAGCAAGTTTTTTTTTTCTCTCTCTCTCTTTTAAAGGGAACTACAAGTGTTCCTTTAGAGGGACAGACGGTACAGGAAAGACAATGAAAGACATCATAAATAGTTACTTGTGCGTCTATAGAACAAACAAAAAAGCAAAAAAAAAAAGAAAGAAAATCAAAGGAATACGTTAACTGCTGAAGACTCTGTGTGTGTGTGTGTGTGTGTGTGTGTGTGTGTGTGTGTGTGTGTGTGAGTGTATGCTGAATGTGTGTGGGGGGGCAGCATAATGTATGGCAAGGTAGGCAGCGATGGTCGATGATAAGGAACCAAGTTAGGGTACATTAGGCCATGTGACAGGTATATGAATGTTTAATGTTGCTGCTGATGTATGTTAGGGTGTGGTAGTGGCGCACTGGGTATTAAAGATAAGCGTACTCTGCTACTAGTGTGCGTGTGTGTGTGTGTGTATATATAGTCTTCCACCTCGTATGCACACCTGGCATCGAAAACTACACAATACTCGACGATACCCATACCTACACAAGGCTTACACGGACCTAATAAAAATTATACGTACCATGTACACAGCTTTAAGACCATAATGACACAGCCTTCAAGCTAGACTAACAACCTTAAAAGCCACACGTACGCAGCCCTCGAACCACAACTACCTTAAAACCATAGTAACAGAGCTTAAAAAAACATACACAACCATAAAACTTATGCTTACCCAGCCTTAAAATCATACTTAAACACCCTCAAAACCCTAATCAAATTACATAGCATTAAATCCACACTCACATAACCTTAAAACCACAATTACACAGACATCAAAATCTTCATTACTTTCTTCCAACAATCACATCTTCGCAGTAGCTTCGCAGGACGGTAGAGTATATAAGTAGCAGCGTGTCGGACCATTTAAGGTCGCAATGTAATGGAGCGAGACTCCAGTAGGCGCTGGCTAAGTGGTGATAAGCAAGGAATCAGGGAACGTTAGCTCAGCTGACAAGGCGGATGGATTGTGAGTGGAACATGAGCTTATTGTCATTAACATAAATTAAGAACATCAGTGGTCCCAGGAAACCAGACCCTTGCGGCACTCCACCAGCGACTTCCTTATAAAGATGACTAGCGTACACTCAACACTTTTCTAACCATTATCCCATTCAGATATCCCCCCTCCTAATCTATTTTTCCATCTGCCAAGTGACGCTAGACTGCCTTCTAATTTCCAATTATATCCTGTCATGAAGCAGCGTATCAAAATGCTTTGGCAAGATCTAAATAGACACAACCTACTCATCCCTCTCACTCCTCTGTATCATTGTGGTTGCTCTTTAATAGAGATCTGTCAGGTTGATAACGCACGGGTGTGTGTGTGTGTGTGTGTGTGTGTGTGTGTGTGTGTGTGTTACGCAGAGCAACAGGCAACGCTAGCACGGTAAGGTGCAGGAGTTGCTGCAGTAAACGACAATCGTGCCCAAGGAATAGCTATCTTCTCTGCACACACATACATAACACGCTCCATCCCCGACGCACTCTATCCCCCACCACTGTGGCTCGTGTTAGAGTGGTTCGTCTCTCACATCCTCACTTACCTTCCACCCCCCGAGGTCGGGAGAAGGTTGTGGGTCGCACACCTGGAGGTGGAGTGACCTTGTCAGTCCACCATCAGGTGTAAGGACATTACTGTGACGGCATGGCAGGCAGATGGCGGGTTGAAAAGGGAGGTTTTGTTGGGGGCGCGTCACTTCGGTGATGAACGGAGGCATGATCGCCACTGCATTATCCAGATGTTCGCAGCTACTGAATCTCTCTCTCTCTCTCTCTCTCTCTCTCTCTCTCTCTCTCTCTCTCTCTCTCTCTCTCTCTCTAACTATCTCACTAGGAAAGAACAGCTCATGCACTCGACTCAAAGACATATCCTCTCTCCCACAGGCAAGCGCCTCAGCCTACTATAAAACCAGCGTTAAATTCACCCTAAGTGTCGCCTGAGTACATGTCCGGCCTTCGTAAATCACAGAAAACACGACAGACAGAGACTTGGCTACGGAGAGGAGCGAGCCGCATGCAACACGAGCAGCATGTAGTCAAGAGCAAACCCATAACGTCCAACCGAATCGGGTGAGGGAGTGTGAACAAGGCTGTCCAGACGTGTGGGTAAAAGATTCAAATGATCCTCACAAAAGACAGACCCTTCTCTTTTCTTTTTCTTTTCCTTTTTAATTCGCAACAAAAGAGCATCAACTAATCTTGTCGGGGCCAAGCAGGTTGTAAAAATAGGTATAATAGAGGACGTACGAAGGAGTTACATATGCCTGTTGGACATGACTGAAATTGCACGTTAGGAGATTAGAGGAGGCAATGGGAGGAGCTGATCCGAGGCAATGGAGAATGGACGGAGGAGCAAGAACAACGCTTTGATGAGAAGCAATGCAACAGGTTGGGTCATACACTAATGACACGCTGAAAATAGAGAACGTGTTGATATAGATGCTCGGAAAAAAAAATTTAGGAAGGGGGAAAAAATAAGAGGAAGAGAAATGAGACTACGTTAGATCACAATGACTATGAGAGAGAGAGAGAGAGAGAGAGAGAGAGAGAGAGAGAGAGAGAGAGAGAGAGAGAGAGAGAGAGAGAGAGAGAGAGAGAGAGAATGCAAAGAAAGGGATGGGAAGTCGAAACATTATCAAGCGAGAGAGAAATAAGGCTTTTGTATCATTTGAGTGACAGGGAATTTTACAATCATCGTGTGTGTGTGTGTGTGTGTGTGTGTGTGTGTGTGTGTGTGATAGAGAAAGTATTAATGTTCTCATAAATACTGATAAGAGAAATTTTGCCCTTAAGGTAGGAGCTAACGCGTAGCAATCACCGCCACATTCACCAAGACGATCTGAGGTTCCCCTCCCCCGTAAGGCGGTCATCCAACCCAAAAGTACTCAGCTAGACCCAACGTTGGTCAACCTCCGTGAGCGGGCGAGAAGCCATGTTTATCCGTAACGTATCACACGACAGAACCGATGTCACATCAGCGGTAACAAGACACGGCCAACGGAATTATACGTTCGTAGATATCACTGATTACAACTCTCTCGGGAAGTTGTGGCTTCTATACGCCCGCCCTCACCCCTCTTCTCTCTCTCTCTGTTTCACACTCTTTCTCACACACACACACACACACACACATATCCACTGGCCCTAGACACACAGAGACACACAGACACACAAACTGGTTCTGATGCAGTACGAGTTCCGACCTTACACAGGGTCTCCACCCCTTCTCTCTCGTGGAACCCTTGATACGTTGTCCTTCAGGACTCCCTCCTCCTCCTCCTCCTCCTGCCTACCACCACCACCTCCTCCTCCCTGACCTCGTTTCCATGATCCTGATATACTGCTCCCTCCTCCCTCACCCTCTCGCCCTCCCTCACGCACAGTACCACCCTGTGTGATAACCGCTGCTCCCCGGGCGGGCCTGTTTTTACCTGACGGAGAGTCCTGTAGGCCTTCGTCGTTTGGGACGGGATGCGGATTTCTTCATTCATGTCTGTTTCTCTCACTCTTCACTGAACTCTTTTAGCCATCTTCCTCTCCCTTTCTCCTCTGATCTATTCTACTACGATCTCTCTCTCTCTCTCTCTCTCTCTCTCTCTCTCTCTCTCTCTCTCTTACTTCTTTCTCTCTCGCGACCTTGGCGCGTCGACCGGTCACGGCACCAGCCCAGACACGGCGGCCTCGTCCCTCCACACTCCATCTCTCCCTCCTCCTCCTCCTCCTCCTCCTCTCTCCTCTTCTACACCCCCTCACCCCTCCTCCCTCACTCCCATTGTCGTCGCCCTCCACCTCCCTCCTCTCCCACTCCTTCCTCCACCCCCACTCCAACACTTCTTCTCCTCCTCCACCTCTTTGTCTCCTCCACCTCACCTACTGCTGCTGTGACATAAACCTCTCTCTCTCCTCTCTCTCTTCCTTTTTTGCCTCAACCTCAGTCTCGCGAACATAAGATCTCCCTCACCACACCCCCATCATCATCACAATCACAACACAGTAAATCTCACGTGCAAACTCCATTACTCGCGCCTACATGCATACAGCCACGATCAAAGCCCAAACCAACACAATTCTGCTTCTAAAACTACTGGCTCCATTTCCTACGTCGTTGCTACCTTATACGAAATTAGAATCAGGTTCGAAAAAGACTTTTTAAACCGACTTGTTGTAAGTTCGGGGCCATACTGGACATCCTCGAAAAAATCATAGCAGTAGGAACTTCAGACCAAAGAACACTGGTACAGCGCAAACAAAAAAAAAAAAAAAAGAGAAAAGAAACCTGGTACAGCATAAAAAAAGAGGAAAAAAAAAAAATGGTAGAGCAAAAAAAGAGAAAGGTCTCCCATATTTCTTTCACAGTATCTCGTTTTCTCTTCTTGCCTGTGTGTGTGGACAACTCTACACGATTCTCCTCCGCTGGTTGCAGTATTACCAACACTAATATGTGGTTGGTGACGCTAAGTGTCGAATATCATGGTACACCTCGCCTCTTTTTTTTTATATATGTATGGCGTTGAAAGTCTTCTCTCTCTCTCTCTCTCTCTCTCTCTCTCTCTCTCTCTCTCTCTCTCTCTCTCTCTCTCTCTCTGCCAACCACACTACTCTGCTATTCCACCAATACGTCTGTCCCATCCGGTTTTCTGTTCCATTCAGTCGTTTCTTCCGCCCAGTTATCTATTCCATTCAGTCGTCTGTTCCACTTTTGTAATTGGTTCATCAAGGTATGTGTTCCACTTGAACGTTCATTCCACCTGTTCTCTACAAGTCCATTCGGTTATTTGCTCCAGAACTAAAATGGTCTATTCCACCTGTTCCACTGGTCCATCCGGTTATCTATCTGTTCCATTCCTCTGTTCTCTACTGATCCTACCAATAACATCTGTGATTCAGTCCGGTCCGGTTCAGCTGTTTGAATAAGTCAACTCTTGTACTATGTAAAATGTTTTATTCCGCAGTTTAGCCCGTTCAGCTGTTTCGTTCCGGTCCGGCTGTTCCATTTATTAAGCTGACCTATAATTATGTTCACGTCCGCACGGAGATGTCACTGAATACGACAGATGACCTTTTCTTTCCCCACGAAAAAAAAAGGTATATTGTACCTTTTTGGGGAAGATTTACAGTAAATTCTACGCCAAGTTTCCTGATAATACTTCCCTTATTTCAGTACTCCTTTATAAACGCTTTGATTACAAGTTTCATTTGTGCTGTTAAATCATAAGACTAACAAAATCCGCTACATATACAGCAGTCTCGCTAACTGCAGCATGATACTAGCAATATCAGCTACCTACACAGCAGTGTTGCTAACAGAACTATACGAGCAATATCATCTACACACACAGCAGTGTTGCTAACTGGAGAATGATACGAGCAACAACAGCCACATACACAGCAGCGTTGCTAACTGCAGCACGAGACCAGCAACATCAACTACATACACAGCAGCGTTGCTAACTGCAGCACGATACTAGCAATAACAGCTACCTACACAGCAGTGTTGCTAACTGGAGAACTATACGAGCAGTATCAGCTACATATACAGCAATGTCGCTAACTGGAGAACGAACCAACAGCGGTGTTGTTAACTGCAGCATGAGACGAGCAACATCAGCTACATACACATAGCAGTGTTGCTAACTACAGCACAAGTGGTGGTGACAGCAACAATTACAGTGTCTTTATTTACCCTCAGTCATACAGTGGCGGGAGGAAGGGGGATGGGTTAACCAAGTGTTCAGCCAAACACAGAAAAGAAAAAAAAAAGTATTTCACTAAGCAACAAGTCAATGTATGCTGACCAGTTTTTGTTAAGGTTTAGGAATCATTGCCATTTGAAAAGAAAAATGAGAGAGAGAGAGAGAGAGAGAGAGAGAGAGAGAGAGAGAGAGAGAGAGAGAGAGAGAGAGAGAGAGAGGGGGAAGGGGCGCCTGCCTACCGAACCTTTACAGTCGGTGGAAGTCGAATTGTCATGCTCCTCCGCTCGACCGCCAACCCGTTGGAGGTCGAGTAAACCATGTTCTACTCGACCTCCGACCCGTGGCATGCCTCCGCTCGACCGCTAACCCGTTAGAGGTCGAGTAAACCATGTTCTACTCGACCTCCGACCCGTGGAGGTCGAGTACCCACGCATCCTATCGACTCCAAAGCCATTAAAGATCGAGAAGGCATGCCATGATCAACCAAGGGTCAGGTCGAGTCGCCATGCCCTCCCTGCTCGACCTACAAGGTCGACAGCCTCGCAACACCTACAAACACAAACATACTATAGCAACAGCACCAAGAAAGTTTCGCCTCGTGTCTCTAAGGTTCAGCGGACAATATACATCGCATTGTATAACCGACTCACGCAGTCGCAACACAGCCTCGCCTCATTACATTCACATGGAGGGGTGGAAACCATCCCTCGTGTTGTTAGGTTAACATTCACGTGATGTGTGAGCACTGCATTCACAACCCAGGGACGTATTACGAATGTAGAATAACCTTACGAATGATATTACGAATGTAGAATAACCTTACGAATGATATTACGAATGTAGAATAACATTACGAATGATATTACGAATGTAGAATAACATTACGAATGATATTACGAATGTAGAATAACATTACGAATGATATTCCGAATGTAGAATAACCTTACGAATGATATTACGAATGTAGAATAACCTTACGAATGATATTACGAATGTAGAATAACCTTACGAATGATATTACGAATGTAGAATAACATTACGAATGATATTTCGAACATAGAATAACATTACGAATGATATTACGAATGTAGAATAACCTTACGAATGATATTACGAATGTAGAATAACCTTACGAATGATATTCCGAATGTAGAATAACCTTACGAATGATATTACGAATGTAGAATAACCTTACGAATGATATTACGAATGTAGAATAACCTTACGAATGATATTACGAATGTAGAATAACCTTACGAATGATATTACGAATGTAGAATAACCTTACGAATGATATTACGAATGTAGAATAACCTTACGAATGATATTACGAATGTAGAATAACCTTACGAATGATATTACGAATGTAGAATAACCTTACGAATGATATTCCGAATGTAGAATAACCTTACGAATGATATTACGAATGTAGAATAACCTTACGAATGATATTACGAATGTAGAATAACCTTACGAATGATATTACGAATGTAGAATAACATTACGAATGATATTACGAATGTAGAATAACCTTACGAATGATATTACGAATGTAGAATAACCTTACGAATGATATTACGAATGTAGAATAACCTTACGAATGATATTACGAATGTAGAATAACCTTACGAATGATATTACGAATGTAGAATAACCTTACGAATGATATTACGAATGTAGAATAACCTTACGAATGATATTACGAATGTAGAATAACATTACGAATGATATTACGAATGTAGAATAACCTTACGAATGATATTCCGAATGTAGAATAACATTACGAATGATATTCCGAATGTAGAATAACCTTACGAATGATATTACGAATGTAGAATAACCTTACGAATGATATTACGAATGTAGAATAACATTACGAATGATATTACGAATGTAGAATAACCTTACGAATGATATTACGAATGTAGAATAACCTTACGAATGATATTACGAATGTAGAATAACCTTACGAATGATATTACGAATGTAGAATAACCTTACGAATGATATTACGAATGTAGAATAACATTACGAATGATATTACGAATGTAGAATAACCTTACGAATGATATTACGAATGTAGAATAACCTTACGAATGATATTACGAATGTAGAATAACCTTACGAATGATATTACGAATGTAGAATAACCTTACGAATGATATTACGAATGTAGAATAACCTTACGAATGATATTACGAATGTAGAATAACCTTACGAATGATATTACGAATGTAGAATAACCTTACGAATGATATTACGAATGTAGAATAACATTACGAATGATATTACGAATGTAGAATAACATTACGAATGATATTACGAATGTAGAATAACATTACGAATGATATTACGAATGTAGAATAACATTACGAATGATATTACGAATGTAGAATAACATTACGAATGATATTACGAATGTAGAATAACCTTACGAATGATATTACGAATGTAGAATAACCTTACGAATGATATTACGAATGTAGAATAACCTTACGAATGATATTCCGAATGTAGAATAACCTTACGAATGATATTACGAATGTAGAATAACCTTACGAATGATATTCCGAATGTAGAATAACCTTACGAATGATATTCCGAATGTAGAATAACCTTACGAATGATATTACGAATGTAGAATAACCTTACGAATGATATTACGAATGTAGAATAACCTTACGAATGATATTACGAATGTAGAATAACCTTACGAATGATATTACGAATGTAGAATAACCTTACGAATGATATTACGAATGTAGAATAACCTTACGAATGATATTACGAATGTAGAATAACCTTACGAATGATATTACGAATGTAGAATAACCTTACGAATGATATTACGAATGTAGAATAACCTTACGAATGATATTACGAATGTAGAATAACATTACGAATGATATTACGAATGTAGAATAACCTTACGAATGATATTCCGAATGTAGAATAACCTTACGAATGATATTACGAATGTAGAATAACCTTACGAATGATATTACGAATGTAGAATAACCTTACGAATGATATTCCGAATGTAGAATAACCTTACGAATGATATTACGAATGTAGAATAACATTACGAATGATATTACGAATGTAGAATAACCTTACGAATGATATTACGAATGTAGAATAACCTTACGAATGATATTCCGAATGTAGAATAACCTTACGAATGATATTACGAATGTAGAATAACCTTACGAATGATATTACGAATGTAGAATAACATTACGAATGATATTACGAATGTAGAATAACATTACGAATGATATTACGAATGTAGAATAACATTACGAATGATATTCCGAATGTAGAATAACCTTACGAATGATATTACGAATGTAGAATAACCTTACGAATGATATTACGAATGTAGAATAACCTTACGAATGATATTACGAATGTAGAATAACATTACGAATGATATTTCGAATGTAGAATAACCTTACGAATGATATTTCGAACGTAGAATAACAATCTTGAACAGCTTATGTAGAGAAAATAAGTACAACTTGGGCCAATATCATTCAAACATTCTTCAAAAATATCATTCGTTATATACATATATATATATATATATATATATATATATATATATATATATATATATATATATATATATATATAATTTTTCTTTTCTTTTAAACTATTCGCCATTTCCCGCGTTAGCGAGGTAGCGTTAGGAACAGAGGACTGGGCCTTTTTTGGAATATCCTCACCTGGCCCCCCCCTGTTCCTTCTTTTGGAAAATTTAAAAAAAAAGAGAGGGGAGGATTTCCAGCCCCCCGCTCCCTCCCCTTTTAGTCGCCTTCTACGACACGCAGGGAATACGTGGGAAGTATTCTTAATCCCCTATCCCCAGGGATAATATATATATATATATATATATATATATATATATATATATATATATATATATATATATATATATATTACGTTATGCCAGACATTGACAACAAAGCAATGCACTGTGATCTAACATAACTTCTCTGGCATCTTTATCTGTAATATACGAATTGATCTTTCCCTCTGCATATGAACAGTGCTAACGCTATCACCTCCTAGTCTCTCCACTCTATCTATCTGTATATATATCTTTTTGACCGACCTATCGTCTGCTATACGCTGTCTGTGAACTTACCATCCGAAAACAATTTCATCCAAACACCTTTATCATTTTCCCTTCCTACCCTATCAATTCATCCTTTCACGTTCTCATTCTTTATCTAAATTCAATAATCCATCTTTATCATGCTAGTATATATATATATATATATATATATATATATATATATATATATATATATATATATATATATATATATATATATATATATATACATATACTTTGGTTTCAAATCAATACGTCAAAGGTAGGACAAGAACTCCTTCATGTAAAGTTATTTCAATAATCTAATCTAATGATTTTGTTTCCCATTCACCATGGAAATCAGTGAACTTCCAATCCCATCAAACTTCTATTCCACAACCAGCCTTCCGAAACTTTACTCCCAAATACTTAAACTCATTCAAAGCTTATACTTCTTCACCACTGAATCAGATCTTACTATAAATCTCCTTCGAATCAGATCTCACACTGTGAATCTTTTTCTAATCAAATCTCTGTGAATCTCCTTCGAATCAGATCTCACACTGCGAATTTCCTTCGAGTCAGTTCACACTGTGAATCTTACTTCGAATCAGATCTCATCCTGTGAATCTCCTTCAAAAACTTTCACTTTACACTCAAACGCTCTTCCAGCATTCTTCTTCTTCTCCTCCTATGCATATCATAACAATCCAACACCACTAACTGACCTCTAAGGAATTCAAACATTTTCGATATCAATTTCACTTTACCTATGAATCTGCAATGAGAATATCTTAAAACAATTGTTATAATATAAATGATATATAATCGTACGAAATGGGGTGAAATTGGTAAAAAAAAAAAAAGATATGAATATATGTGCATAAATTATCGTCAGTCTAATTCGCCATCACACTTTAAACCACCTAATAACAGAAACTGCTAAAACACACACACACACACACATATGCACTGCCTCCCGGTGTAAAAGTTCTTTGTAATATACAAAATACATTCATACAAACTATAGTCTCCTCATTCGTACCTGCAGGTTGTTGCGCCCTGTCAGACATGTCCTGAAACTTTCCTTTTAATAATTCACTAACGCAATTTCATCACTTTAACCTTTATACAGTAAAACAATCAACATAAACTACAGTACTGGGGAACACACATATACAACAAGGTTTCCATTGCTGATCTATACTTACCCGAACTGCTAGAAACGAACACAACTCACAGAATAAACAAAAGACACGGATTCGGACGCACTCATACGACTCGCTACCCAGCAATAGTTCCTATGTCGGCTGAAACTACTCATTTCACAACTTACAATTACGTGTTTTCGACAAACTTAAGAGATGGCAAAGAAAAGTGACGTTTTTGATAATTAATATTTTGTCATCTTAATATTAAGCCAAGCAAAACAACACTACAACTATCCTAGTCCTTTCACTTCGAGGGTAATATAATAACAACACTGTGCCTTACCTCACTGTGGTGACGACTGGTGAAGACCGACAAGACATCTGCAGGACGTCGTCAGTCAAAATATACCGCACTAAATCACTACATAATCACTCGACGAGCACGGGCGTACGTTCGCGAACGCAAGGACTACGAAGGTTTCCACTGAAACGTCACATTTCGCTGTAAAAACGGAGTAATATTACGAACAACGCCAAAACGCGCACCACCTCCGCCGCGTCGCAAGCCAATGACAGAATGTAAACAAACCGGAGGACACCCCATAGTTTAAACCAGCAGTTGATCGTTTTGAAACTACCTGCCTGATTTAATCTCTTCCTACACGCTGAGGCGATAATACCTTCGTAAAGGGTAGTAATTTACGCTTTAATATCACACTGACCTCGTTAAAGTGCTATATGTAAACATTTTTGCGTATCGATGCCTAATATTAATGATATTTTTTTTCTGTGTATCATCAGAGTTCAAAAATATGTTCATAGCCTATTTTTTTCCGTTTAGTATTTTCTTACATTAACGTTATATGGTTTAGATAGTATGGTTTGAGCTCTAACTCTTTACTGACGTATTTCTAGATGGCCTAATCCTATGACTCTAGATTACTATCATTTATGGTAAATTATGGATGTTTCTTGAAAAATAATTGAATATTCCTTTTAAATACTTCATTATATATTGATGGAAGCATGACACCGCAGCCCACCCTAACACAACCCCTTCGCCTCTCGAGTGTTTGACATGATAAACCCTCCTTCCTTCCCTCCCTCCCTCCCCATCCCTTGCATCTTTATTCCCCCGACCCTCAACCACTCTACCATGCACTCTCACCTCTCCCTCTTCACTGTGCACCCTGATCCTCTCCTTTCCTCACTGTGCACACTGTCAAACCCTTCGACCACCCTTCTGCTCTCTTCACATCAAGCCAGCAAACAACCCCTCGCCATATCCGTTCACGAGCCCTTACACACACACACACACACACACACATAGGATACTACCAATAGGTAACTGCACACACACACGCACACACACACGCACACACACACACATAAGGTATTGCCAATTGGTAATTACACTTACACTCACACACACACATGGTATTACCCATGGGTAATTACGCATACAATGTAAAACTATCTCCATATTCAGTATGAATAGGTGATCAATTACACGCGCGCGCGCACCGATATACTTAAAATTTGTAACTTTATCTGCAGAACAGTTGTTCAGAGAAGACCATACGTATATGCTTGGAACTGAATGATAAAATTTCGAAACGCTTTAACAAATGAAAGACACTACCGCTCGAACATCGGTGAGACGGGATGAGGATCATGTCTTGAAAAGCGTTGAAATAGCTAAAAATGGCATTGCATAGTCTACGAAAGAGCTTTGCATCACGTAAGGCATGCGGTCTTGATGATTTCTCTCCGTATGTCCTGAATCATCCTAGCGTTTCACTTCACAGGATCAATGCGTCGCCGCTTGTGGAGGACAGGGGTATATAATGCTATGGGAGTGGAGAGGAGCAGGTGTGATTTTCTTCAAGACCAGGATGCAATTGGATGGTCACTTGTAAATAAGGATCTACTGGAACGAGAAACAAATGTGGGTTCAGGAATGGGAGCTTATGCTTAGCTTATCTCTCTAAGACTTCTGTGAAATGGAGGGTGGTTCCGTTTGAGACCAGAAAAAAAAGAAAGCTGGGTGAATTATCTGTTCTAGGACCACCCGAAAGCATTTGACGTTAGACATACAAAGATCTGGTGAAGAAGACAGAACTTCAGAGAACCGGAGGATAGTCCATCAATGGACAGAAAATTGCCCTCGTCGAAGGGAACTAGGGTCCCATGTCATATGAGCCTTCTCGAGATGGGTAGGTGGGAACACTGGTGGCGTGCTGCAAGTCTCGATCCTGTGACCGTTGGTTTTCCTGATCAATGTCAATAAAGGACTAGTCAGGAGGACTGGACCCATATATGAACATATGCACCGTTGATGCCAAGGTCATAAGGGAAGTAAAGAATGATGACGATTGCTTCAACTTACAAGTGGACTTAGACGAACTCCGAAGCTGATCTGACACTTTGGCTGATGAAATCTCAACCGAAGTTAATGTAAAGAAATGAGGGAGAGACATAAGGGCAAAGAAGGGTTTGATACGAATGATATCGAGCAGGGAGTAAGTTACAGAGAGGTGTGTGTGAGAGGAACTGGGAGTTGACATATTTCCTAATCTGTCGCCAGAGTCTCACCTATCGATAAATG
>NC_092265.1:7290000-7340000 GCF_036320965.1 Panulirus ornatus
GCCTTCTTGGTTACCTCACCTATTCATCTTTTCTTACGTGCCTTCTTGGTTACCTTACCTATCCATCTTTTCTTACATGCCTTCTTGGTTACCTTACCTATTCATCTTTTCTTACGTCCCTTCTTGGTTACCTTACCTATTCATCTTTTCTTACGTGCCTTCTTGGTTACCTCACCTATCCATCTTTTCTTACGTGCTTATTCGCCATCGACAATCCCCCTTCTGGCGTGATGCCATTGCAACACATAGCCTTATAACCTATGAAATAATATGAGGCCAAATGGTGATTTTTACCTCTGTGTGGTGTAGGTTGCTGTTGCTACATCTCGTTACACACACACACACACACACAGACACACACACACACACACACACACAGACACAGACACACACACACACGCAGACACAGACACACACAGACACAGACACACACCGCTGGTGGCGGCGGGTGGTGGAGGGCGGTGGTGCCAAGGGACCTTGGTACTGGACGGTAGGTGTCGAGTGAAGGGGCAGCATGAGTAAGTATCATGAATACTGATGAGTGTTAAGGGGAGATGAGTCCCTCTGTACCAAACAGGATCAGATCAGCCAGACCTGTTAATACGAGAGGCGGAAGAATGTGCGATCTAAGCGTATAGCTAGTTCGTTGTGGGATTTCAAAAGGTGGTTTGATACTACACCCCTCCCCTCTACATCCACCCAGTGCTATACCAATGGCAACGATACGTAACGCTATTGGCTCGGGTTCGAATACCAGTTATTACCAAGATGGAGAGAAAAGAAAAATGATAAATGATCAGATAAACAGTTTACGTAACAACAACAAACATGGTCTGGAAAAATATGGTAAATGCTAATGTTTCTTTTAGCTGTGTGACGACATTTCTATTCGCTTGGATTATATTTTATAGAGTCCATGAGTGGCTGTGAATATTTCATTTCCTCTCTTTTTTTTCTCTTTTTAATCCTCTCATAAATGCAGGGAGAATGTTTCTTTCTAAAGCCTTAAGTCGTGGGGTACAAGTGGGAAGGGATGTATATAGATTAAAGTAGACATGACGACAATCTTTCTGGTAATGCGAGCAGCGGCGGTGCGGAGGATCGCAGACGATGGCAGAAGTAGTGTTAGAGATGTTGATGAATATGGATGAGGTTGGCAGAGATGTTCCCAGTGATAGTGATGGGGATTGGTGATGTGGATGGGTGATAGTGATGGGGATGGGTGATGCTTGTGGTGATGTGGATGGGTGATAGTGATGGGTGTAGTAGTCATATGGCTCGTAATGGTGTTGGTGGTGATAATGATAGTGATGTTTATGACGTAGCCAGTGGTGTAGATGGTAGTTCGTGATGGTGATGATGTAATTAACAGCCTTGTTGAGGATGAGGATGAAGTAATGGTGAAAAATACGTGTTGAATGGCCATGGAAATAGTGATGTTAATAGCGGTGATGATGGTTTGGTAAGCGATGACAGTGTTGGAGACAGTTTCGTGGTGGTGGTGGGAGGGATTTTGGTGGCGTTAGTGATGGTGGAGGAGGAAGAGTTACTAGCAGGGTGTGGAGTGACCAGTTCTTGGTGGGGGGAAGACGATGGATCTTCGTCCTCGAACAACCCCAACCTTCTGTGTTTACCTACAACATTAACTCTTGACCCGTTCTGATCTTGTAGCATCACCCTCAACCCACGTTCATCATCTTCATATGTTCATTCAGTCACTTACACATGTATTACGCTGTTCTGAGCTTTGCATATCACCTCTTGCACATCACCTCCTCCAGGTTATTAACGGCCTCTAACCACCTCTGTAAAACTATCCATTCTCACCCACTATGCTGCTGCCCCACACAGGTGCCTCGGCTTTGATGATAAGTCGTGTATTACAGCCCCAAATGCAATCTGATATCGACAAGATCGTCTTTATAAACCCCAAACATCAGCCTTCTTAGAATTCATCATGTTCATTATCATACTGGCCAGTTCACTCCTCACGTCCTTCAAGGTTGAGACGTTGCCTACCAACACTCCTGACAACGTCCCGCTAACGTATAGTGATGGATCTGCCAACAGCGCGGTTGGTGCGGCTTAAGCTGTCCAAGGGGATGCTGTCAACCTCATTCGCTCCCAGCATGAAAATCTTCCAGCATCTAGTCCACTCCTCACCCATCGCCAACTGCATGATGTTCTCATGGTCGCGAGAGATTCATTGTCCAAGTTCCTCATGATTAATCTCCTCTGACTCCAACCCATCTTTTACATGGTTGTAAGGCGAGAACTACACTGTAAAAAGGTCTTCTGTTCCGCTTGTAATTTCTTATGTCTTGTAAACTCTAGATAGAGATCTGGATATCCAGTTTCTACAGATATCTTTGGACGTAAGCGTCGTCATGACTATGTTCATAACCTTGATCAAAATCTCGTTTACATTCAGCTCCCTTCGCTTGATTTGACAGACCTAAGGCCAATATCTACAGTGCCCTTACTGGAAAATCCCGGAAGGACCTATACCTCTTAACTAAATCCAAAATGTTAATGTGTCCTGATGTATACCACTCACTCGCTCCATGAAACCATCACTACTTATGTGTCTCATGCGAATTATATAACATGTAATCAAATTTGAATAGACCCTCAATTATACGAGTACCACAGCTCCCCTTCCACATCCAGGCCCCACAAAACTTTCCATGGTTTACCCCAGACACTTCACATGCACTGGTTCAATCCACTGACAGCACGTCGACCCCGGTATACCACATCGTTCCAATTTACTCTATTCCTTGCACGCCTTTCACCCTCCTGCATGTTCAGGCCTCAGCGTATTCTATGTTACACACGATTTATCTGATGTATTCTGAACCTCTTTTCTACCACTGTATTCTGCATATAATGAATTTTGTATCTGAATGCATATAATGAATTTTGTATTTGAATGTACTCTCATACACTGTATGTATTCGTCAGGATTTTAAATGTATTATTGCCAGTGCCAATGTATTCTGTACATATTGAATTTTGTATCTGAATGTATCCTTATACTCCTTATGTATGCATCAGGTTTTTGAAATGTATGCAGGCGTTTCGTGTATATTTATCATCAACGCCAAAACCATTGTTTTTCCAAACTAACAAATACTTGGGTCCATCAGTCACCCTTGTATGTCGATGTATTGTACCCACTGTTTACTCTATGCTTACCTCCACCTACCCCCCCTGTTGTGCAGCCTTCATCCAAACTGTCACAAAAACAGTTTATCCAAGTAAACTTGAACAAATACAATTGATTTCTATCAGTTTTTCCCTCCCACGCTCACCAAAATAGTTGATCTATCTACATCTTAACAAATAAAATCTTTTTATTGATGTTATCAATATTTTTCTCCCACACTCATAAAAACGGTTTATCTATAAACATCTGAACAAATAAAATCTTTTAACTGATCTTATTAATATTCTCTTCCCACACTCACAAAAACAGTTTATCTATAAACATCTGAACAAATAAAATCTTTTAACTGATCTTATTAATATTCTCTTCCCACACACACAAAAACAGTTTATCTATAAACATCACAAAAACAGTTTATCTCTATACATCTGAACAAATAAAATCTTTCTTAATTGATTCTACCAATTCCTTTTTTTTCCGCCTTGTTCCGTGCGGTACTACTACTACTACTACTACTACTACTACTACTACTACTACTACTACTACTACTACTACTACTACTACTACTACTACTACTACTACTACTACTACTACTACTACTACTACTACTACTACTACTACTACTACTACTACTACTACTACTACTACTACTACTACTACTACTACTACTACTACTACTACTACTACTACTACTACTACTACTACTACTACTACTACTACTACTACTACTACTACTACTACTACTACTACTACTACTACTACTACTACTACTACTACTACTACTACTACTACTACTACTACTACTACTACTACTACTACTACTACTACTACTACTACTACTACTACTACTACTACTACTACTACTACTACTACTACTACTACTACTACTACTACTACTACTACTACTACTACTACTACTACTACTACTACTACTACTACTACTACTACTACTACTACTACTACTACTACTACTACTACTACTACTACTACTACTACTACTACTACTACTACTACTACTACTACTACTACTACTACTACTACTACTACTACTACTACTACTACTACTACTACTACTACTACTACTACTACTACTACTACTACTACTACTACTACTACTACTACTACTACTACTACTACTACTACTACTACTACTACTACTACTACTACTACTACTACTACTACTACTACTACTACTACTACTACTACTACTACTACTACTACTACTACTACTACTACTACTACTACTACTACTACTACTACTACTACTACTACTACTACTACTACTACTACTACTACTACTACTACTACTACTACTACTACTACTACTACTACTACTACTACTACTACTACTACTACTACTACTACTACTACTACTACTACTACTACTACTACTACTACTACTACTACTACTACTACTACTACTACTACTACTACTACTACTACTACTACTACTACTACTACTACTACTACTACTACTACTACTACTACTACTACTACTACTACTACTACTACTACTACTACTACTACTACTACTACTACTACTACTACTACTACTACTACTACTACTACTACTACTACTACTACTACTACTACTACTACTACTACTACTACTACTACTACTACTACTACTACTACTACTACTACTACTACTACTACTACTACTACTACTACTACTACTACTACTACTACTACTACTACTACTACTACTACTACTACTACTACTACTACTACTACTACTACTACTACTACTACTACTACTACTACTACTACTACTACTACTACTACTACTACTACTACTACTACTACTACTACTACTACTACTACTACTACTACTACTACTACTACTACTACTACTACTACTACTACTACTACTACTACTACTACTACTACTACTACTACTACTACTACTACTACTACTACTACTACTACTACTACTACTACTACTACTACTACTACTACTACTACTACTACTACTACTACTACTACTACTACTACTACTACTACTACTACTACTACTACTACTACTACTACTACTACTACTACTACTACTACTACTACTACTACTACTACTACTACTACTACTACTACTACTACTACTACTACTACTACTACTACTACTACTACTACTACTACTACTACTACTACTACTACTACTACTACTACTACTACTACTACTACTACTACTACTACTACTACTACTACTACTACTACTACTACTACTACTACTACTACTACTACTACTACTACTACTACTACTACTACTACTACTACTACTACTACTACTACTACTACTACTACTACTACTACTACTACTACTACTACTACTACTACTACTACTACTACTACTACTACTACTACTACTACTACTACTACTACTACTACTACTACTACTACTACTACTACTACTACTACTACTACTACTACTACTACTACTACTACTACTACTACTACTACTACTACTACTACTACTACTACTACTACTACTACTACTACTACTACTACTACTACTACTACTACTACTACTACTACTACTACTACTACTACTACTACTACTACTACTACTACTACTACTACTACTACTACTACTACTACTACTACTACTACTACTACTACTACTACTACTACTACTACTACTACTACTACTACTACTACTACTACTACTACTACTACTACTACTACTACTACTACTACTACTACTACTACTACTACTACTACTACTACTACTACTACTACTACTACTACTACTACTACTACTACTACTACTACTACTACTACTACTACTACTACTACTACTACTACTACTACTACTACTACTACTACTACTACTACTACTACTACTACTACTACTACTACTACTACTACTACTACTACTACTACTACTACTACTACTACTACTACTACTACTACTACTACTACTACTACTACTACTACTACTACTACTACTACTACTACTACTACTACTACTACTACTACTACTACTACTACTACTACTACTACGTCAGAGTCGTTCTGTATAAAGCATTTCCTGGGGGGGGGGGGGGGGGTGTTTTGGTTGTCCAACGATTGTTCCATCACTCACATCTGTACACATCCTGGCGGAACGGATGGTTCGCCAGCTCATTATCTATTGTCCTGTAATGGTTCAACAACCACTATACCACCACACAGTACAAGCTCCACTCAGTAAATAGTTTCCCTAGTCTTTTTTTTTTCCCCCCATTACGTTCTCCTGTACGTTCCTTGTGATTCATCTCTCTTTCGTAAGGCTTTTATTTGGCATTATATATCAACAAGTCCCTATGTCCATCTTTTTAAGACCTATGTGTACCGTGTGTGTGTGTCTGTGTGTGTGTGTGTGTGTGTGTGTGTGTGTGTGTGTGTGTGTTGGTTTCAATATAAAAGTACCTGAAGCGGCTAAAAACCTGTTAATTATAGACCTGCTCAGTGTGCATGGCGACGAAGGATTGGTCCTTCTCTCTG
Organism: Panulirus ornatus; assembly: GCF_036320965.1. Classification (NCBI taxonomy): domain Eukaryota; kingdom Metazoa; phylum Arthropoda; class Malacostraca; order Decapoda; family Palinuridae; genus Panulirus; species Panulirus ornatus. Next base: position 7,296,650 of record NC_092265.1, read on the forward strand.
TGGGCTGCAAGGCTGCTCGGTGGATGCCGAGTCTGCCTCGTGTTTGTGTTGCTCTCGAGATCTTTATACACGTCTTCATGTCCTCATTTTCTCTCTACTTTCTCTCATACATTTGAGTTGACTTCAGTCAGCGGCATTCGATTGTCTCATAAGTCGTGTGTATTGATAATGAGCGTTTAATATATATATATATATATATATATATATATATATATATATATATATATATATATATATATATATATATATATATATATATATATATATATATATATATATATATATCACATAAGACCCTCCAACAGCCTCAAAATTCGTATGTACTTTGGAGGAGAGACGGACGGGAATTGAAGGGTAGCTGTACCTAGGAAATATTATGGCCTTCACCAAATATATTCCCCTTTTTTTCCCCCATGGCTTAGGGAGGTGCTAGACTCTATGTACGCTCGTCTGGGTTGCCTTGTCTTGACCAGCTCTCTTGTCAGCACGGTCGACTAGTGGAGTTATTAGATAGCCTAGAATTCTACCTACAGGTCTTCTGGCGTTAAGTTATCTCATCTTGTTAGACCCCGCCCAGCGCCACGGTCGTAATCTCTACACCTACACGCTACTGTATACCTTTTTGAACACCTACACAATTATTATTCGCAGTTATATCCTCAATGTATCATCCCCCACGTTTATTAGTCGCCGTTACTTCCTCCATGTATCATCCGCCCCACGTTTGCGAATGATTATCCCACGCGCTCCTGCCTCTCACCACCCATCACAAGTGTCTTTTCATCCATCATCATTCCTCGTGTGTGCTCCCTCACTCCCTTACTGCATCCGTTGCCCACCCGTTCACTCCATCATGATCACCACCAACCAACCAACTCCTCACCTTCCCTCCCTTAGCCATATACACGTCATCAAGTCTCCACTTTTCCTCATACAGTAACTCATGCCTCACCCTCTTTTTTTTCCTTCTTCTCTCCCACCCTCTCTCTCCGACCTCACCGCTAACTCCCATCAGCATCAGTCATTCACAGCGGAGTGTGACGCCCCGAACAGAAGTCCGGGCCATCGTGGGCGTGGACCTGCAGTAGTGGTTAGCTCCTGAGTTAAGGAAGGGGCTTTGGCTGGCGCCCTTACCTGAGCAACCATGATCATGCAGCCAGCCAGCCACAGCCTCCCACCCACCACCACCCGCCAGACCGCTGAGGCCAATCGCACAGTCAACAGGGGATGAATCCGTCAAGCCTAGTGAGGCGAGAGAGGGACGTGTTTCGTAACAACAGATGAGAAGGTTTGGGAAGTCGAACTGAGGGATTTCGGATGGCAAAACCACATCCATGATCAGCAAAAGGCCTTCGTCCGTGCAGTGTCTACCAACGGCACTACCGGGCGTCCGTCGAATTAGATAACCTCGCAGCTAAATTGGTTAAGCTAAGGCTCGAGATATTTCTCTTGTAGTACTTGATGGACGTATAAGAATTGATTAAAATTCTGTTGACTAATTTTTGAGGAACTTGGCTAAAACACACACACACACACACACACACACACACACACACACACACACACACACACGTGCCTCCTACCTTATTATAGCCCCAGTTTTTTCGTTGTACATTTTCAGCCTTGGCAACAGTTAATTGAATGTACTTGTATCATGATGATTACTACTATTATTAGTAATAGTATTATTAATATTATCTTACTATCACTATTACCTTGATTATTGTTATTATCATGATTAGTATTATCATTACTACTATTAGAACTACTTCCACTACTAATACTACTATTACTACTACTACTACTACTACTACTACACACACACACACACACACACACACACACACACACACACACACACACACACACACTCACTCGTTTACCTAAATGAGCTCAAGCAAGACCCAAAACCTGAAAGCTAATTACGAGGATGACTTATGCAAGAGACACAACAAGTGATCAAATTAACGTACTTTTCAATAATTAACATTCTTTCCACACTGCTTAACACCATCATCTCCCTGAAGTTAACTTACTGTCCATACCAGAGTGTGGCAGAGGGTGTACATCTAGCTCACTTCCGTCTTCCGCTGTTAATGTTCAGGAGTTATTTATTCGATCAGGAAATGCAAAATATAACGTAATGATACGAGACGATCCAAAAAAAGTGATGGCTCCATATCATCCTTTATCAGCCATCCATATTGATTTTAAAGAAGTCAAATCATTTCATTGTCTTAAAGATTACATTTTTTTCTTCCTCTCTTTCTTTCTTTTTTCTCTCTCTCTTTCTTTTTCTCTCTCTCTCACTCACTTTTTTCCCCCACGGGGATAATAGGTCCAGCAAATTTCATCCCGGAGTCGAGCGCGGATCGCTGTAATTATGCAAGGCTGATGGGATAATTGTTAGAGGATGATGAAGTCTTATATATATCTGGCGTGTTTATGGAGGTAGGATTACATGTAATTTGGAAGGCTGGAACAAAGGCGGAGGAAAAGTGGCAAATTACCAGACTCAGAGAGAAACTAGTTAAGACTTGAGGAGGACGGGTAGGGAGGCTGTGTTTTTCTCTGCCTTATTTTTGAAGGTAAGATCCGTGTGGTATTCATAGAAAATGGAGATAATCTTACAGTCTGTTTTCTGAGGGAGTCTTGTGTTCTGCAGTCAGAACAGGAAGGGTCTTGAGTTGCAGTGTTTTCTACAGGAGAGGCTCATGTGTTGTCGAGTGGGATGTGTTTAGAGACAATAGTTCTGTATCGCTTATCTTAAGATTCGTGCAGATTACCATATCAAAGGACACACACACACACACACACACACACACACACACACACACACATACACACACACACAGGAAGGTGGCAAAGAAACAAGATCTTAAGACAGTATTTCGGGAAGGAGAGAGAAGGACTCTTTCGATAGACAGAGGATTAGATTCCTACAAGGGATCAGCGGACATGTGTCAGAGAAGCCTTCTCTCAATGGGTTGGAATCGTGTGGCGTCCCGCAAGGGTCAGTCTTGGGACCACTGATGTTTTCTGATCTACGTAAATGACGAGACATAAGGGTTGGACTCGTAGCTGTATACGTTTGCGGATAATTCCAGTGTCGTTGGGGCAACTACATGAAGATAGAAAGAGGAGCTCAGCAAACCCCGAAGATGGTTGATGAAATCGATGCCACACAAATGCAAATTAATGAGGATGGGACACAGTGAAAGAAAACATAGATAGAAATGTTAACTAACAGATAACTCGTTGCAGGAATTTACGTATGAGAGATAACTGGGTGTCGATATTGTACCTAATCTTGTAGCCAGGCTAATTGGATCGACCAATCGTCTGCTGGTCAATAGTAGGCTAGCATTTATGTCCATGGAAAAGGAAATAATCATTAACCTGTTCACATCGTATGATAAGCGAAAGCTATAACATGCTTCTCAAGTTTGGTCACCACACTTGAAGAAGCAAGTAGAACTGATAGAGAAGGTCCAGAGGTATCAGAATTAAGAAAATTGAGTGACAGTGTGAGGTTCTATACCATAAATTGAGTGACTGTGAGGTTCTATACCATAAATTGAGTGACAGTGTGAGGTTCTATACCATAAATTGAGTGACTGAGGTTCTATACCATAAATTGAGTGACAGTGTGAGGTTCTATACCATAAATTTGTCCACAATAGAAGAAAGATTGTAATTCGATCACAACCTTTAAGTTTTTCTGCCAGTTTGATGACTAGGACAATCAACAATTCTGTTCTTCGAGGGATCCAAAGACAGAATAACCAGAAGCCGTAACATCAAACGAGAGACACGTAAGAAAACGTAAAGGAATATCTTTATAGCACGAGAGTGGTGGACGAATGGAATAAATCGTGTAATGAAACCGTGATTAAGCGGACAGAAATTTGTAGACTTTAATGGTAATGGAGAAAGTTCATGAGACGAGAAGGCCGCACCAGTGTAAAAACTAACTTCCCCCACCCCATCTCTCCTGTATGAAACACGTAGGTCATTACAGGTAGATACTGACACACACACACACACACACACACACACACACACACACACACACACACACATATCGTCGTCCACTTCCAATAAATCATACATTTTCCCTCAGGGTGGACGGAGACCGTTTAAAAAAAAAAGAAAAAAAAAAGGAACTTTGAGCTTCTTAAGCTTAGAGAAAAACCATGAATGCCTTCCGTAAAGCCCTTGTGAAATTCCCTGCAAGTCCCATGCTAGTGTGTGTTTGCTCCTGAAGGGGAGGGAGAAAAATCAGACACGTTAACAAGTCTTTTCTTATCGTAAGATCTCAATTTCTCTTTTTTTTTTTTATATAAAGAGAGGAAAAATATGGGATGGCAGGGATTATTCTTTTTCTATAACTTCTTTTCTGTTACATTATCATATCCTGTTAGGAAATCCCTGACGGAGAGATTAAATGAAGATAGACACAGACACGATGGAGATTCGTATCTCACTGCAAGCCCCGCGTTGTGTGTCGCCGTAAGAGGACCTGGGTATAGTGAAGGTGATCAGCGTGCAGGGAGTATTGTTCACGGAGGTGTGGCGCTGAGAAGGGCGCTGCGTGGAATAGAGGGAAGGAAGTCGCTGCGTGGAAGAAGGAAGGGAGGGAGGAGGAGGAGGAGGAGGGAGTGTGTGTGTGTGTGTTGCCTTTGAGAGGAAGAAAAGGGGGGCGCTGCGTTCGGAGGGAGGCGTTGCGTTGCGTTGAGAGGAAGGCGTTAATGCTATGGACGGAGGCGGAGGGTGGGGGTCATGGAGGGGTAGAAGGAAAGAGAGAGAGAGAGAGAGAGAGAGAGAGAGAGAGAGAGAGAGAGAGAGAGAGAGAGAGAGAGAGAGAGAGAGAGAGAGAGAGAAAGTAACCAACGCTCCCTTTGTATATATATATATACATATATATATATATATATATATATATATATATATATATATATATATATATATATATATATATATATATTTATAAAGAAAAATATTACGTCTTGAAATTTCTGTAATCTTGGAGGTGGTAAGAAGAAAAAAAAAGGAAAAACTTAATCACAAAAGAGTCGACTTGTTCAACATGTTCAGGTCTGTGGCTTTGGAGGTCGGGTAGGGAGGAGGAGGAGGAAGAGAATGGAGAGGAGGAAGAGGAGGAGGAGGAGAAGGAGAAGGCAGAGGATGGAGAGGAGGAAGAGGAGGAGGAAGAGGAGGAGAAGGAAGAGGATGGAGAGGAGGAAGAGGAGGAGGAGGAGGAGAAGGGAGAGGATGGAAAGGAGGAAGAGGAGGAGGAGGAGGAGGAGAAAGAAGAGGATGGAGAGAAGGAAGAGGTGGAGGAGGAGGAAGAGAAGAAGGAGAAGGAGGAGGAGTGGGAGAAGGAAGAGGAGGAAGGAGAGAAGGAAGAGGAGGAGGGGGAGAAGGAGGAAGAGGAGAAGGAGGAGAAGGAGGAGGAGAACGAAGAGGTGGGTCCTAGTCTTCGACACAAGGGCCGTGAAAAGAGACATCATCATGTCATCAATGACTCCCTTTTTCCCCCAATAATCCCACAGGTCATTAATCAAACTGACGTCGCCAGCACCACCAACATTATATAACCCCAACAATGAATAAATACGGGTTGGCAAGCGACTTGCGACGACGGCTATGGCAGTCTTCCTCGGTATATAATATAAACCTGTTATATAAAACATATAAGGTCATAGGTCATATAAGTCTCTTGAAAAAGAAAATAGGTCAGAACAGACTATTTAATCTTACGAATAAGTAGTCTTCAAGGCTCAATCACACGTCTCAAAGGCTAAGAGGATCGGGAGAAAAAGAAAAAAACTTAAAAACATTAGAAAAAAAAATTTAAAAACATGAGAAAAAAATCTTTAAAAACATTAGAAAAAAAAAAAAATCAGGTTACCGTTCGGCCCCTGCGTCGTGCTCGCGTAGATAAACTAATTTTCTCTATAATAAAAGACGAATAAAAGTGGCCGAGATAGAATGGATAATGTGCTTGAAAAATGACACTTAAGTACAAGTCTCGAGGGCCACAGCTGACGGAAGAGAGGCGCTTATCTCGACGCTCAATCTCTCTCTCTTTTTTTTTTTTATCTCTCTCTTGTTTGTAGATTTATTATATTCCTCATATTATTGTCGAATTTATCATTACAGTCTCGTCAGGGTAAAGGTAATTTTCTGTGTAATCGTTTTACCGTATGCATGCCCTTGAAGCTTATATATATATAAATATATATATATATATATATATATATATATATATATATATATATATATATATATATATATATGTGTGTGTGTGTGTGTGTGTGTGTGTGTGTGTGGGTGTGTGTGTAATGAATCATCTTAGAGACGCAATATTTTTTTTCACTTGATTCATTCGTTTCTTGGTGTTTTAAAGGGCACGGCATTGGATACCCGATCCGGGAGTTGAACAGTGACCCGTGTGATTCACAGGCCACGCGTTGCTGACCACTGCAGTAGAGAGGGTGACCTGACCACTACTACTACTACTACTACCACTATTACTACCACTACTACTTAAAGGCACAAGGCAACAGAGGCTATGGTATCGTAAAATTAAATGAAGGCTCTTTCTCCCTTAAGATTTTTTTTTCTCTTGTCCAAGTAAGATTTTTACTTTATCTTTTGCCGGTAAGTTTTCTTTAACAGTCATGTTCACATCAGTATGGTTGTTACCAGGAAGGTTTTTGTCTCAAAGATTTCTATCGGTTAGGCATTTGTCAGTAGGATTTTCATCATTAAGGTTTTTATAAGCCAATTCTGTATAAACAAAGTGTGAAGGTTTTTATACGTAAGGTTTTTATGAGGTTTTCATGAATCAGGTTTTCATACGTTTTCTATCATCAGTAAGGATCCTATCAGCAATGGTTTTCTATCATATGTATGATGGTCTTTATGGTTTTCTATCATATGTATGATGGTCTTTACAGCGATTAGATTGTCCCTAAAGGTATGGCCGTGGGAGTACATGAGAAAACCAGATAACAAAAGAAGTGATGTTCTAAGATGAGGTTATCTGCTGGAAGACACTGCCAGTGAGTGATCCAAATTGCGAATCTGAATGGATGTAGATAAGATAGTAAGGAAGAGGACAATCGAATTCCATGTTAGTAAAGATAACCCTCAAGTGTCTAAGATAAAATCAACGAAGTGAAGAGTTGAATTTTCCGTTAAAGGTTCAAATGGACGATTAGTTTTAACTTCCCATTGTGTACCTTCGAAGTCCTCTGTTTGACTTCGTCAGCCCACTGTCCCAAAGTGCAAGGAGAAAAGAGTCATGTTATCAGTCTGCCACAGTCGGCTTTAAATGAACTCAAGCCTCTGGCAAGGCAGGGATGGATGGAGCTTACCAAAATGTACGCTAGCAGGTCTAAGAAATCATAGGTTCGAAGTTCCAATCTACTTCTAACGAAGCCACGAAAAATCCAGCGAAAGCATCGAAGGGTTCCTCTACTGCTTTGGATTAGGCTTAAATATCTGATATGGCGGTGTTGAACTCTACTCTTGGTATAACTTGCTTTACATAAACAGGTTCAAAAAATCCTTGTGAACTACCGTCATGGAGGAAGGTAACTGGGTCATGCGATGAGAAAAGTGAAGGCTATACGTTGGCTACAAAAACGTACTGTTATATTAATATTTATATCCACAACAAAAACATATATCTGCTCCTGGATTACGCAAAGGAGGCGAAAGAAATAAATGGCTTATGCCACAACAAATACACCCAAACCAGCATAGCTGAAAACATGCAAGTGTACCGTAGGCTTACAGTGTATACTAAAAGTACACAACAGTTTCCTCACATATTTCGAAATGCTGAGAAAAGAAATCCAACTATGACAACTCTTTCAACACACAGATTACCCAGACCTCCCTAAGTACACGCTTGGGCAAGACCCTGTGGTTGGAGTAACGCTACGTATCACCAAATCTAAGCGATCGAAGCCTTCCACAGGTTCGGATTCAATCTATCTTGTCTCGTAGTTTCCAACACCCTTTCATGAGAGCGTGTGTACAAAGCGCGTCGTGGGGGATTTAGATTCTATTATTTTCACCTCTCTCTCTCTCTCTCTCTCTCTCTCTCTCTCTCTCTCTACTTAACTAGATTTTGGATTAGTTTTATAGATGTGTGGTCATACAAGAAGGCATCTGAATACCTCTTGATGCGAGGGACGAGGTACTGATTGTCTGGCGAGTCAAAGAGACAATAATCAAGTGTGCGGGAGCTCAGAGATCAACATTGTGGTCCCACATGGTCCTCCACTTCTTTTATTTACATCCGTATGCATTCGAATCAGGAGCAAATCAGATTTCTCCATGGCTTATTAAACCTTCTCTTCATATATATATATATATATATATATATATATATATATATATATATATATATATATATATATATATATAAAGGACCGTATTTCTCAATAAAGTTTTATCGGAATTCATCTTAATTTCTTCATATTTCCTTGGGCTACACAGCTTAATGCATGACTGAAAATTCGAGCCTAATATAAATACATTTATGAAGGGGCGACCAGTGATTATTTTGACAGATATGTAGGTAGAATTGACCACAGAAAACCTCCGCTGTTCCCTGGTATGCGGGCATGCGCTAACAGCCCATCTATCTTTCTTTATGACATGTATTCTGACATAATATCTAACCTTTATCCTATCAACAAAAAAGAAGGGGGAGGGGGGGTAAGAAATAGAACAGCTATAATACCGACCTTAGCTTCGATAGCTTCGCTGTATCTTGTTTCTAGAAACCAAGTCGTTTCTTTGTTATCATTATCATAATTATCATCTCAACTTATCTTTTTTTCTTTTTTTTTTCGAAGCTTCGTAATGCCACAACACCACTTATTTTTCTTTTCTTCCATCATCATCATCACTACTGCAAGAATGTGAACTTCAACGCCACTGATCTGTGCCTCTTGTCATTTATCAGAATCTCAGTCGTTATTATTATGAAGGCTAATACGCATATCTACGTCTGGTGAATACGTCTCCCTAGGACTTGGAATAAAGACTTGCAAGATGCCATCAGAATTAAAGGGAACAGACAGTCCCCTCTTTATGACCTTCTGTTTTAAGCTCCCTATATCATCACTATCTTTATGACCTTCTGTTTTAAGCTCCCTATATCATCACTATCTTTATGACCTTCTGTTTTAAGCTCCCTATATCATCACTATCTTTATGACCTGTTTTAAGCTTCCTATATCATCACTATCATTGTCACCAACACCCTCCCTATATCATCACTATCATTGCCATCAACACCCTTATCAGTTGAGTGCTATAAGGAAAAATATAGCGAAGGAAAATCGTAATAATGGAATTCAAAGTTAATGTTTCAGTATTTGCTGAAGGATAAATCATGACAGTGAAGTCGCACAAGTAACATTCAGTTCTTAAAGGGAAGGGTTGGTCGATAATTCCTTATCTGAATAGTGAAGACAGAGATAGCAAAGATAGGCGATCGGAGCTCATTCAGTTATCTATCATCTCATGCATTTACGTCGGTATACGTACGTTCCTCAGTGTAAATTACTGTAGTACCAGTTTTTACAAAAACCCTCATTACATTGTTTTTTTTCCCTCTTATCACCAATAACCCCATTCCCAATTTCTATGAGGTGGACAGGGGATTTAAAGTTAAAGAAAATCCCCTCCATACATAAGCTTAGCTCATGTCCAGAATGCTTCAAGTGAAACAGGGAGCCCCCCACACATACACAAGCGCTTCTTACATTTTCCATTCCCACACTAAAATGTTTACTTATGATAAAGCATTACCATTAAAAGTCTCATCATGAATTGTTTTTATCATCTCGCGTCCTGTGACCCATAGATAACACTGGACATCTGTGGCAAAAGGCCTCCCTGGTCTCATTATCTTCACACTCACTTTAAATCCGGAGTTATACATAACCATACTCGTTAGAGACGTCAATATCCACTCTGTCAATATCCACTCTGACGTCTATGCTTATCATAAGAGTATAATTCTGTCATATTACTTGATATGTTCGCCATATATCGAACGCCCCATGTATACTAATCACAGCCACATGCTATACACCTTCATAGCAAGTCTCACTCTTTTGATCCTGCCTTTGTAGTTAGAAAGAAAGAAAAGAAAAAAAAGATGGGGGAGACCCCCAAATGTATTACCATTTCTAAGCTTTACTATTTTCATCTTTTTGTCACTTCTTGCTACTAGCGATATTCCCTCACCATCATTACGACTATTACTATCATTATCTTCTTCTCCGTCTTCTTCTTTTGATTCTTCTTATTCCACTTTGCTCTAAGGTTAGCCGCTGCACGGATCGACCCGTTATTACTATCATCAAGGCACCAGAATCCTCGGTGGCAGTAGTAGCCTGGTCATTATCTTCACCACATCAAACTTGTCGTCGCCATTAAGTTAACGGCCTGGGATGGCAACGAGAGATTCTAACTTCTGCTCCACTTGAGCCTTTGCTGCTGAGATCGCCAAGGTATCGTAAACATATATATATATATATATATATATATAAAGAGTCCATGTACCTTCCCTTGTTAGGGACCACAACGGCATCATAAGCATATATAAAAAATAAAAAAGAATTCCAGTCCAATTACCTCCCCTTGTCTTGTTAACCCCTCACCATGGCAACAACCCACTACTACATCACCATCGAAACACCTCAACGATCGTATCATTATCACTAGGGTTATCATCGTCAACATCATCACTACCACCACGATCATTACCATCATTATACACGGAAATACAGAGGTGGGTAGATAGCTACAGACCACTGGGTCCTTTCGAGTCTGTTTGCGAGATCAGAAGCGGAGGTTAATGTGGTGAGAATAAAGTAGATTCACCAGCCTCATAAGAATGATTTATGTAAATATGTGCTTCATGGATACAGACTTTTTCAGAATTCTGGATAATCGTATGAAAATAAAGGTCAAGATGTTAATGGCATTTCTGAATATTTGGTGAAATTATAAGAATATAGATTACCTTACTGAATATGCCATGCCAAGGTATGTTCAACTGCAATGCCAGGGTATACCCTACTTAACAATGGTAGAAGGAACAAAATATGCTGTGGTGTCTTGCTCTTAGTTAAAGCTAAGCTTAAACCTATACCTAAAAACTGCAGTGGCTGTCGATTGTATCGAACCAGTTTTCTTTATGGATCTTAAAGAAAAACTTCGTTAGGAAACACCAGTGGGATTAGTTTACAGACCCTCCTCCTTCTCCTTCCCCAGGCAACGGAGGTAACCACAGATTTCTATCACGTCAACCGAAGTTTGAAATGAACACGATTAGGATTATAAATGGACCGTCTAACATGCTATACTGAAGTGCGAAAAATCCTTTTTTCTTTAACCCACTGATGATACAGAGAGGAGACGAAGAAATGATTGATATTCTGATGGCGAAACCCACACGTAAGAATATGTGAAAAAAAAATTGAAATTAGTGATGATCGCAGATGCGGGTGGCTCTTACTACCCGCGCTTGTAAGCTTCATTAAATCACTTAATATATGGTCGAACACTCACTCCAGTTATTTCAAAGTCTTGCCCTACTGTCCCATAGGCACTTACTTCTATATTGACCCAAGTTGTTAAGACTAGGAACACAACAATAGCTGAAATGCTCACCCTGCAGGCTATGAAAACCATCTTAATCACTTTAAAAACAACCATCTACCACTAACACCCCGTGCAATACTAACCACCATTCCTACCACTATTTCTACCACAATTTCTACTAGCCTGATCCTGCTTTAGGTTCAGTTCATCCCATTATCTAACATTTCACACTAGCAAAAAGGCGTCAACAATAACGACAATCTTTTCTTGCATTTTCCACTATCTTTTTTTCCTCTTGTGTTCTACCTGTAAACATTATTCGAATCAAACATAATTGATAGTGTTAAAGATAAAGTTCTGTTTGTCTAGCTGGAGAAGACGAGAGCATATGTTCTCACGGTCTGGGTCGACTGTCTCATCAGACCTTGAGAACCAGTGTTTACACACGCATTTGAGTGGGAGATAAATCATTATATCTCGCTCTGATTATGATATCTTCACACCTTATCTACAAATAGATATCTTCCACTTGTATTACTTCAGACGTTATTAGAATCGTATTGGATCAGTTACTTATTGAAGTAACGATTGTTATATACTTCCATCTGTATCTATAACTTATCCTGGAGTTAGACTTACGATGCAAAGTCATTCTTGCTCTCTGACCAGAATATACTCTTAAGAAACACATACGTGAACAGATATGGTTCCATTATGATCTAGTACAACCCCTTCGCTTGTGCAGAATAAGTTGTATATCTCTATAAGATATAAATTCCGTTCCATCTCGATACTTAGCATAAAGAAAAAGCGACATTAACGACACTGCCTCCTGTTGCTACCAACTGTTTCATACCATCAACATCATCGTGAGGTCTGAACTATTTCTTGCCACCCTGCGTAGCAGACTGAGGACACCGTTGGTTCCAGCTCACGGATTTCCCATTATTGCTACCACTAGCACGCCGTTACCCCTCTCAGCACCTGCTACTAACATCACTATTACCTCAGCTCTCGTCGCTACGAGGAATATAACAGAAACATATGATCCAGATGGTTCAGACTCGATTGCTTAAACCTCACGATGAAGACCTTCCAGACGCCATAAGCATGTGTGCGTGACGCTTCGCCTTCATAACCTCTCATTACTGCCTCGCTAACACCACCACCACCACCACCACCAACACCACCACTATTACCATCACCACCAATACCCCTTACTACCATTACCACAACCAGAACCACCATCAAAACCACCCCTGTTGCCACCATCACCACTGCACTGCCACCACCGCCACAGCCACCACGACTGCTACCACAACTCTCTCCCACCACTACCACCACACCAGGAGGTGCCTACCGCCCCATGATATAAACCAAAGAAAACAAACAGAATTTTCACATTATTCAAGAGACTCTGGTGTCCAAGGATGAAAAATCGTCGGAGTGAAAAAAAAAAAGAAATATGTCGATATGGAAGGTTTTATCGATGGCAACCACCAGCGAGTTGCATCGTTATACATATTCGTATATAGACCTTACCTAACGCTATCTTTCGTCACCATGATCCACACACATATTCAGGCATAGTGTGAGGGGTTACAGTCACTGTCATATGTGACTTTACCTCAAAGACGTAACTCATGCAATGCTGAATGAAGTATGTTTAGATTCCAACGAAGGAAGTTGCTTTAAATCCACACCTCCGCTATACGTCACACTGGGTATATATTCCAAGAAATTGAAAGTCTATCAAGTAGATTGTGACAGAAGGGGAGTGAGTAAGGGTGCATCTACCCCCTTCCGTATATAAAACGGTGGCGGGGGGGACCATCTCCTAACCCATGTCCAAGGGAGGCAATTTCCCCTTTATATACCCAAGACATAAAGGGGCGCCATGTCTCCTCATACGTCCAAGAGAGGCAGGCATCTCACCCTTATATATCCAAGGAGCACCACTGCTTTAATGTCAAAGGAGGCCACCTTTCCCGCATATGCCCAAGACGTGGCAAAGGGGATCAGGAGGAGGAGGAGGAGGAGGGTGAGGGATGGGTCAAGGTGGAGGGAATTTTTGTCCAGTTTTTTTCATTCAAATCGAAGATCGGCTTCGCCCACCTCGCTACGAACGCTGGACGTCCTACGAATACCTCAGAGGGACAAGGAAGTAACATCGACAGTCCGTTAGACTTAAGCCATATTAGAATTTACACGCACAAAATATTCAACAGGATGATCTGGACTACTCAAGAGAATTCAACAAAAAAAAAAAATATGCATCATAATTATACCTTCTTATGAAGAATTCTATGAGGTGTACACACACACACACACACACACACACACACACACACACACACACACACACACACACACACACACACACACACATACACACACACACACACACTCACACACACACACAAACACACACACACACACACATATATATATATATATATATATATATATATATATATATATATATATATATATATATATATATATATATATATATATATATATATATATACACGTATATTGTGGTGGATACAAAAGAAAACACCCAGAGGCACACTGCCGCTCCATTATGACAAATGATATCCATAAGGACAGACGTCGCTTAACCTTGGGGGGAAAAAGTGGTCCAGATCCTGGATACAAGGAAAAGAAAAGAACCGTAGGAATGGTTAATCTCTGGGGCGGGGGTGTTGGAGGCAAAAGAAAACATCGCTCTCACACCTCGACGACAATGGGCGGTCGGGGGAAATGATTTCATTTTGGAGTATTTAATTTGTATTCAACGCGTCTTCCTCCTCTTCCTCCGCCATGTCTTAAACTCTGACAAATACGTTACACATGTGAATAGGTATTCACGTGGGTATAGTTATTCACAAAAGTAACCCCACATGAAAAGATGTATGTAAACACACACACACACACACACACACACACACACACACACACACAGGTTTTGGAAAGCGATGAAACTGCAAGAAAAGCCATAAGCAAGATACTAAAGTGCCTTGACCCATGCAAGGCTCATGATCCTGATCCAGTTTTTGTTTATCCATATGTGCTGAAGAAATCTGCAGACACACTCGCCAAGCCGCTAGCAGTGTCGCTCACTATGCTGCTGGCCGAAGGGAGAGTGATGAAGGAGTGGAAAAGGGGCAATGGCTTTACAGATCCTCTAGAAAAGAAAGAAAAGGAAATACAGACAGGTTTCTCTCTCTCTCTCTCTCTCTCTCTCTCTCTCTCTCTCTCTCTCTCTCTCTCTCTCTGACGAGTGTGATCATCAAAAAAAAAAAAGAGAAAGCGATGGAAAAGATAATCAGAAAAGTAAATGAGTGATCACTCGCAAGGATGGAGCAATTTAAAGTGAGGGAGACACGGCTTAGGGAAAGGGAGGGTCATGCGCGATAAGCCTCCATGACGTCTCCGAGCGAGTGAGGACCACTATACAGCCTCCATCACTATAAGAAACTACCAGCACCACCACTATCACCATCACCATCACCACCATTACAAGTATCATCACCACCATCTCCAACACTCACCACCGCCAACAATGACCATCACCACCACCACCACTCTCCAACAGTCCACCGCCGCCAACAATGACCATCACCACCACTCTCCAACAGTCCACCACCGCCAACAATGACCACCACCACCACTCTCCAACAGTCCACCACCGCCAACAATGACCACCACCACCACTCTCCAACAGTCCACCACCGCCAACAATGACCATCACCACCACCACCACTCTCCTCTATTGCCAATTATCAAAAACACGTCCAGCACATACAACAGGTCTTGTTACCCAGCGGGACCAGGGCTGAGGGCGGCTGGATCATACATCACAGACTCCTTGGTGTTCTTGCTTCATCAGTTGCACTCATGACTATACCGCTCCTCCTCCCCACCCTCGCCTTCACCTCCTCCCATCAACCAACACTACGACTTATAGCAACTGCTGCTACTTCGTCTGCTCCAAATTGTTTCTAGCGTCGACCTCAATGCGCACTCCTCTGGGAAGCAATATTCCATAAGGCTCTGCAATAACATGAGAATATCATCTATGCGGTGGTCAAGAGGAGAGGAAAAAGTAATTGATTTTCCCTCCGTAGGGAGGGAGACATATTGCTTTCGCTCTTCCTGGGTCTCATTGCTATTCTTCTAATCTTCATTTTCATCAAATATAAATCCATTCTTTTATTTTGTGGACTATTAACTTGAAACTTGATAAGTAGTTTCCATGCTTCAATGTGCCTTGATCCCTTTAATCTTTTAAGATATAAAACTTTCAGTAGGTTTATAAAGGATCAGAAACCAATCAGGACCTGAAATTAATGTTTTGGGCTGCTCTTCCTAACAGTTTCAATGAGCCCTGATACAACACTGCATACATACAGATACCTTTGGACACGTTCTGTATACAGTATGGGGAATGAGTTTGTGGTTTCAATAACTTTTATCATTCTGTAAGGGTCAAACAAAGTTCACTGAAAAGACGATTTTAATCAGTTTTTTTTGCCATTACTTTGCCATACTTCAGGCAGCGTTCATGAAATTTGGCACAAAGATGATGTCTTCTTATATGCTTAACACTTAGACAGTAAAGATGGATGTGCGTACAGTATCATTTTCCATTGGTCTTACAGGCAGCACTGACGGGAGACATATACTCTTTTCTCTCGCGAATTATGGCCTTTCTAGCTCACTCTTTGTACTGACTGGAAACATATAGGGTAAAATATTCTCTCTCAGATGAATTCCTGATGTCCAAAAAGTTAGCAATGTTTCTGACCCATCTGTAAAACTTCGGTTTAATCAGAAACGTCTGTACTCTGTGTCCTTATGAAGTTTTACCAAATGGAAATATATTCGCAAGATTTTTTTTTGGCAAATGAATAGAGTCTGATGAAGATTAAGAAACTAAGTGAGTGCTGCTGTTTACCTTTCAATGCTCTGAATGTAAACAACGGAAGAAGTAGCTTCATAATGCTGCAGAACGATTTTCACGTGACTGCCAAATGTTAAAGGAGAAAATGGGGATATATATACATTTCCTGACTTAGAAAACGTGTTTCAGCTGAAACTGAGAATGCCTATCAAGCCCACAAAATGGCTATAAATGCCCCTTCAGGAGCAGCGGTCACTGGCCAGTCCTCGTCTCGGTAAGTGAGGAAAATTAGCCAGACTGACATGACTACTGTTTGAATTCCTTTGCATCCCTCTGTACCTTGAGGTTCACGAGCAGGTGAAGCTATCTCATCGAGACGTTACCCGTTTGTCATATCATTGTACAATGGTGGACATAAGTGTCTGAGAGGAGAAGGCCTTGTTCTCGGCTCTACCGTGCCCTCTGTCTCGAAAGGAAGAACCCGAAGCCTCAGTGAGACTTCGACCAAGCAGATATCGTATCTTAACGCCTCCGAACGCAATTGTGTGCGTTTGTGTGTGTGTGTGTGTGCGTGTGTATGCATATACTTACACTCGTAGTCTCGGCCCGTACACATGGGGGTCAGTTCCTCATGTGCAAATCAGAGGCCATGACTACATTTCTGAGGGTCATAAACATTTAATCCCCCTCTCATTACTCCGATATTTAAGACCAGCTCCGCTTCCTAGCGAAGCTTCATCATCCGTGTCTCGAAGCTGGTCTGCAGAAGCTAAATGGATTTTAACACCTGACAATGGAGGAGCCTTTAGTTTACGAGCGGCAGTTAATCTGATTTAATCGGCATTTAGCCTGGTAGGTTGGCCTTACATGACAGTCAAGCACCGATGGATCTTTATGAGGAAACACTCATAAAGGGAGAGTAGGAGGAAGGAAGAAAAAGAAGAAGGAGTGCTTCGGGAAGGTTTTGTTCTTAGATGCGTGAAGAGAGTTTATGCTAATAGTAATCGCGGAGTAGGTTAATGATAAAAAAGGAGTCATTAAGAATGGGGTTCAAAGTAGGATGGTTGGTAGTACAAAACACCAGCTTTAGACGGAGGCTTCTGGTGTCGGGTTGAGGCTCAGCTACGGTGTGGCTGCGATCGGCAAAAAAAGCATTGGAGGTGGGTGGTGGGGATGTGCATGTGGCGGAACAAAGAGCCTACGTTGCGATGCAGTTGAGCGAGAGGGT
Organism: Panulirus ornatus; assembly: GCF_036320965.1. NCBI lineage: Eukaryota > Metazoa > Arthropoda > Malacostraca > Decapoda > Palinuridae > Panulirus > Panulirus ornatus. The sequence continues at coordinate 7,314,430 of NC_092265.1, forward strand.
AGCGATGGCAGGGTGTTCGAGTTGTGAAGGGCGTGGAAAATCCCTGCTAAGTTATCAGGAGGTGTTAGCAACGCACGGGGGGTTCATACCTCGTTTTACACACCATCAGCAGGTTTGTTTAACATGTCCTCCTCCTCCTCCTCCTTCTCCTTCTCCCTCTTCTCTCAGACGTGTCGTCTCTATCGCTTATCTCCTCCTCCTCCTCCCTCTTCCCCCTCCTTCCATCTCTCCTGCCTTCGTCCCTCCCTGACCCTTTTAATTTCTATTACTCTCCATCTTCCCTGACCTTCCTTCTCTACAGCCTTCCTCCCTCCCTGACCTTCTTTCTATCTACCACGCTCCTCCATCTCTTCCTCCCTCTTGATATCTATCCCGCACACAGGTTCCCCCCAGCTGACAAAAATATTAACGAGAGATGATCTGACAGTAATGAAGTCAGAGCGAGTTAAAGGAGGTTCCTTTATTATCAGCTTCTTATATACAGATTCTCTCTCTCTCTCTCTCTCTCTCTCTCTCTCTCTCTCTCTCTCTCTCTCTCTCTCTCTCTCCTTAATTCATCCTTTTTTTATCTATTTTCTTTTTCTTAGTTGGTTGTTTGCATGTCTCAGTCAGGTACCTATTTATTGACCAGTCCTGAGGGGAAGATGAATAGCTTGGATTGGCTGTAGGTCGGCAGCCAAGCTATGAATCTGAACCCATGCGGGTCCAGTGCACCACGGAGGCCCGCATGTGTGCGTGTGTGTGTGCGCGTGTGTATGTGTGTGTGTGTGTGTGTGCTCGCGCGCTCATCACAACAATGCAATTCGCTTTATCCTACGCACGCCTCACACCCCCCTTCATGTTTAGGCTCCGAATGCTTACGGCTTCTTTCATTCCAGCCGCCCGCCACCACCTCCTTTTCCACGTACCTTTCACTTCTGACACGCAGAGCCTATTAATCAACCTCTCCTCACTCATCCTCTCCGTATGTCCAAACCAGATCACCTCTCTAATACATATTCCTCTTACTACCACATCATGGCTCTCACCCTATCATTTCTTATTCGATCAACCCACCTCACAAATCACTATCCAACCCGTCCACCCTCTGTCATACGTTTCCATGATAGACTCCCCATCAGACTGCCTGCCTCGCATCCACAGAGCACCGTCGGGAGTATCATGCCATCAAACACACCCTACAGAGGGTGTGGCTTCATCATTATTCCACACACACACACACCTCACTGCACAAGGGTCCTTAACCGTCCCTCACCCATCCAATGGCTCATCTCACCTCTCATGGTTCCATTCGTTGCCGTATCCAGTCTCGGTTATCAAGAACACTCCATCTCTTCCTGGTTTTCTCCATTCAAACTCACATTCCAACTACACACTCGTATATCACTCGTACATGTACTTGAATATATATATATATATATATATATATATATATATATATATATATATATATATATATATATATATATATTCATAAACCGTCTCTCTTTCTTCTCTATCTCTTCTCCTCTGCATATCTCAAGAGATGCATTTGCATTCGTCAGGCCAGCGTGCGGCCAGGACCCCGCCGGACCCCAGAGCAACTCACCTTGAGCCATTTTTCTCGAGAATTTCCAAGTTTCCCTTTTACCCTGACTAACACCTCCTCCCATTACACCATCATAATGCAACTGATAACAAATACGAGAGAAAGAAAACGAGAATAATTCTATATGACACGAAATGCGAGTGGTGGTACAACACACAGACACAGAAACACACAGAAACACAGACACACACACACACACACACACACACACACACACACACACACACACACACACATATATATATATATATATAGATATACACCAATAAAGTTTTTATTCAGATACTGACATTGTGAATACTTAAGCATACAAAGAAATAATGAATGATATCAAAACGTCATTCTGCAATACGGAAATTACAGTTGATTTGCATAATCAAATGATATTAAGATACGGATCTTGGAACGTATAAAATTCACTTCCTTCCACCTTAAAACCAGTTGTTGTTCAGCGCGACATAACGGTGGCCATCTGCTGGCCACAGATGGAGAATATCAAATCTGAACAAGAATAAAAGAGAATATTCAAACTAAAGAAATTGTGGCACGTCCCTAAATTAAGGTATTGTATGTCCTTAAAATTATCCTTTGAGGAAAGAATGCCTCCTATGCTGCCATGTTAACCAAAAATTTATATCTTTTGTACCTTTTTGTCTTTTAGGAGACATGATTTGATAAGTTATTCTCATAAAACAAATCTTCCATTAAGTCAGTGATTGCACAGAACCGAAAAGGACAAATATTCTTACAAAACCTGTCATGAGGACAGATGTTACCAAATCCATCATGGGAAAAAAAATCGTTGCAACATATGTAAAGTATTTAGATTCTGACCAAAGGTGCTCCTGCCTATATTAGGATCATATATATATATATATATATATATATATATATATATATATATATATATATATATATATATGTATATATATATATATATATATATATATATATATATATATATATATATATATATATATATATATATATATATATATATATATATATCAGGTACCTATTTACCTATTCTATCGGAAATACTTAAGGAAAGGATGAACAGCTAGGGTAACAGGAAACCAACGACCCAGTCCTGATCATAACACAGTGCCATATGATTAATGATGCACAACAGCCCCCCCACATCCCCAATCCCAACCCAACCCCTACGCTTCATGGCCAACACCACACCAGTAAGCGTATACGAGAGAGAGAGAGAGAAAAAAAATATATATATATATATATTGTCAAGAAAAATATAATCCCCTTATGCTAAATATAATACTGTATAGTCACGATTTAAACTGGGTCGTGAGTGACACGGCATTCTTGTGGCTAACTATAAGACCTGATCCGTAACAAGAGGGAGAAAGTACTAATTTATATATATATATATATATATATATATATATATATATATATATATATATATATATATATATATATATATATATATATTCCTAAGAGTTCACGGGGAAATGAAACACGCTAAGTTCCCAAGTGCACTTTCGTGTAATAATCACATCATCAGGGGAGATACAAGTAAGAAATATAAGTCACTTGATATACAACGAAGAGACGGTTCTAGGATGCCATTTGTGTGTGTGTGTGTGTGTGTGTGTGTGTGTGTGTGTGTGTACATCTATGTGCTATTGTTCGTGTACAGAAGAAAACGTAAATGTGGACCAATTCCCTGTGTCCCGCCACAGAAGATACAGAAAAACAAAAAGGAATCCTGACAATTGTGTCTCCTCGAACGTAGGTCTTCCTGCTGTCAGGCCCGCACGACATTTTCTTTGATCCTCTCATGCATATTTGATACGCCATCTCTAACTGTACCTCAGGTGGCTCATGCAACGCTCTATCCAGGGATCACAGGCGCCACGTCTCTACTGCATGATCTCCTTTGACTCAATTCTTTTTTCGACACACACTCACTCACACACACACACACACACACACACACACACACACACACACACACACACACACACACATACACCTAACTCGATCTTGATAGCAATTAAGGCATTCTGAAACGAATCAGACTGAATAATGTAATAATTAATCTTAAAAGAAAAGAAAAATAATCATTCGATACAAACTATGAAAGCTTTAGGATCTTTTATACCTAAACAAATATAAACAGTTTGTATCATATATGTCAATTTTTAGCCCCTCACTGATGCTTGTTCCCGATACAGCCAAGGATTTACTGTCTCTCCACCTGTATTGCGGTGTCATCCACGGCCCAGGTTCGTCTTGCGAGTCTCTCTCCAGTATTCTATTTAGCATATTAGGGCGAGTGACGCAACGGAATCAAACCTGAGGAGGAGGAGGTGGAGGTGGAGGAAGGAATGCTGCAACCTTCGTCAGCAAAGGGCGTCGGAGACCTTGGCTAATGAAAGAGAGAAGATACTCAAATTACCCTACGTAAATGCAAATGGTTATTAACGGGAGGGGGGATGGTTGAGGAACTGGAGGTCAAGAGATCGGTCGGGGATGAAACGAAACCGGTTGGTGCCCAGTCGAGATTAGACGTGGGAGGGGGAAGGGGGGAGTCTAGATAACACAAGTCTATTCCCCCGAAGGGTTACGTCATGATAAGGGCAGAGATAAAAGCTACGGGCTGGGGGAGATGATCAGTCCTTCTGGTCTCCCGAGGTTCCATGAAGAAGTGGATGGCAAAATGGATCATGTCGAGCAGTTCTGTACAGAGGGGGAATTGTGATTCGCCCAAATTCTCCATATTACCCTGGGAGTGTATGGTTCTTAAAGACGATCTACCGAAGCTGCGTGGATTTTTCACTCAAGATGGTGAAGGTAACTTCAAGATCATAGCTATGCAATATAGCTGAAAACTACATAGGTACAGGGAGGTACAACTTCCCACAGGCTATACAAAAAAAAAGGACTTTTGGACAAACATAGCACCAATCGTACCATGGACCGATATTCCTCCAATTGCTTTTACGTAGATTAGACTGGTAATTAAAGAAAAAAGTTCATCCTTTATGGATTTCCGATAATGTAAAACAATCACGTAGCGTTTTAGATGAAATATATTTTTGGTGGGGAACACAAAGTAAAAACAGAAACAAAACAGCCTACCTCCTTCTCCATCTACACATCTATGTAATCTGTCCATCACTATACACAATCTCCATCCCTTTATCTAGAGGGTCACCCTGTGCATGAACTCCATACAAACAGCCTCTATGTAAATTCTGACCTTCAGTATAATGTGATCCGCAACAGGTTCCACAGCCAAGTTGGATGGGCAATGCCAGTTGGCCTCAGGGATCGAGTCGAGTATCAAGAAGCCAAAGGATTAAGACAAACGAGACATTGAAGGCGGAGAAGAGTGGTGAGGATGACTGCAGGAGAGGCAAGAGGAATAGCCACGAATAACTCAGTGAGACGTTGGCTCAGTGACAAAGTGGTTCCTCGAACCAGAGGTCTGATAACCACGGATGATAGATGACATGGACCTATCATCGTCGTCAAGAGGTTCATTCGTCTCGAAGCCTATCTAAAATGTTGTGCGAAGCTCTTTTGTTTATCGGAGTTTAATGCTGATGTGAAACTCTCTTGTCTTGATCTTGTTGTTATACGAAGCTCTCTTCTTTATATCAGAGTCCAATGCTTTTGCGAAACTCTCTCTCGTCTCTTGTTTAATCCCGTTGTTGTTGCTCATGTTTACTGGAGGTGGTTAAAGAACACAATGAGCTACCACGACGTGAAAACAAAGGGATATAACGATCACAGATCCCTGATAGGAGGGGGGGGGGGGTTATTGTACAAACAATACTCTAGTTATCATAAGATTAGAATTTCAATTCAGAAATATACGACCCAGGCTTTGATGTGTTAGTAGCCTCCGGTCCTCTAGTAAAAGCCTTCCTAATATCATACATATATATATATATATATATATATATATATATATATATATATATATATATATATATATATATATTTGTGGATCATCTATAAACAATTTGAGTTACATTATTTCGTCCTGTATGTATGACACGTAATAACGATCCAACTTGAGTCAGAAAATAATTCCCACATGATGCAACGCTTCAACATGCCACCTCACCAACAGGAACTCTTGCAAAACCGCTATCGCTGTTATTAGCAGATTTCTCCCGAGCAAAACTCCATGAAAACATGCACGAAATTTTCCAACCCTCTCGTTACACCTTCCATAAATAAGTCTTTCCTTCTCTCTCCCCCCAAAAACCAGTAAAAACAGGCTAGGCAACCACACCCAGAATAACCTCTCCTCCTATTGCAGATTAAACAATTCCTTCGCTACTGAAGGTTTTAGAGAACTCTCTGAGATGCCAATGGAGAGAGAGAGAGAGAGAGAGAGAGAGAGAGAGAGAGAGAGAGAGAGAGAGAGAGGAAATGAAAAATCTTTTAAATCTTGACAAGTTTTTCTTTTTTCAAATGGGTCTCTTCCTCAATTTGTTATATTATTGAAAACATGAAAAAAAAGGAATCTATTTCTCCCACACGTGATGATCTAGGATCACAAGTCGCTGCAGACGTTCGTTCATTGCTCTGTCGCCATATAACCCCACCCTTGCTAGGGACGGAGGGCGTGCAAGACCGTCTTGCAACATCCATCGCACACCACTCGTGCCTTAAGAACGCTAAAATGGGTCTTGTATATTTTTCCCCTAATCGCTGAGACGCTTGCTCAGAGAGAGAGAGAGAGAGAGAGAGAGAGAGAGAGAGAGAGAGAGAGAGAGAGAGAGAGAGAGAGAGAGGAATATGTATGATGCAGCGGGACGATAAGATCTCCCTGCGTCTCCCTATCTACCTCGCCTCCTTCAGGTGGAGCTCCACCTGCGTGTGACAGCGCCCCAGATTTTAACGTATCGAAGCCACGGTGGCGAGAGCTTTCAGGTACACTGTCGGGGGGCGGCGGAGGCTCAAGTGGCCACACCACTCCCTCACCTGCACAAAGGAGGAGGAGGAGGAGGAGGAGGAGGAGGTCAGCAGGGAGAGAGAGAGAGAGAGAGAGAGAGAGAGAGAGAGAGAGAGAGAGAGAGAGAGAGAGAGAAATAGAAGAAGGTTAATGGAAGGAGGAGAAACACGGCAAGAGGACACTTGAGAAGTATGGGAGAATTATGGAAGGGGTGGTTAGTGTAACGCAAAGAGGGAGAGACGGTCGAGGAAAGTTGTATAGGCTGAGGGAGAAAGTCAATCCAACCAAGACTACGAGACGGGACAGAGGAAGCCCTAAACTAACACAGCAGAAAAAAAATAATGGAAATCAACTCGGCCACAATCTTCGTCACGGTGTGACACTAAACCCACCAGCAGGTAGGAGGAAAAAAAAGATAAGAGGAGAGAGAGAGAGAAAAGAAAAACAAGAATAGAGAGTTGTAAGATGTCTTTCTGCTCCTACCACAATCATCCCCGAGGATTTGATGTCTCCCACTACCACGAACAGCCTAAGATTCAGCACTCCTTGCTCTCCTGTTGCTGCTGCTGTTTGAATTCACTCGCATCAATTTGTATGTAGGGAAGATGAAGATCGACCAGCCCACTAGGAGGCATGACTGGGGAATGAATGGTTGGCAAAGGGACAGTGTTGAAAAGTTGACTGGGGTGAAATTGGGGTTGTATACGTAGAGGCAAAAAGAATATTAGATGGATGAAGTCAGCCACAAAGGCAGAGGACTACTAGGTGAAAGGGGAGATGGGAAAGAAAGAAAGAGACTACTTAAAGAGAGATCAATGACATACTCGTCAGGTTCAGAGAAAATGGGAAGCCGGTGTGCTGGAAGAGCATGGGAAGAGGTAAAGCAAGCAAAAGAAAAACAGTCCAAATACCGATAAATCGTCAGGAAAAAAAAAAAAAGAAATAAGAGGATGTGTAAATCATTGAAGGAATATAAAAAGTAAAACTGAGAGAGAATGACACGAGGGAATAAAAACCCAAGAGAGAAAATAAATGCCCCGAGCGAGCAAGAGATGAGGAGATAAAACGACAGAGGAACGAAGGGCGTGATAAGTCTGTGAACACCTGCAATGAGAAAACAATCGCAACGCGAAAATGAGAATTTAATGAGATAAAGAAAATAATGGATAAGAGAAAATGGCGGTGTCGAATGATAGGTGAACCTGGAGAATGATGATGAATCAATATATCTAAGAAAAGGAGAGATCTGGAGGACCAGAGAGAGAGAGAGAGAGAGAGAGAGAGAGAGAGAGAGAGAGAGAGAGAGAGAGAGAGAGAGAGAGAGAGAATGTAAAGTGATAGGCGTAGCCAAGGACGACAGAGCGAAATAAGGGCAGAGGAAAGCGAGTCTCCAGGGATATCAAGTTAATATGCAAGAAACGCTTAACCTCAAAAAAAAAAAAAAGATATCTTGGCAGAACGGTCACGAAACTCTGCCGCCGGAGTAATAGTGAACTCCGAGGACGGGAAAGCCATGTTCGTGGTCGGGGACGCAACACTAGACATGGTGCCACCCTTCGTACTGAGCTGGGGGGAAAATGAGTACGATTCTTCGTCAGCGGGCGAGAGTCCATTTTGGCGTTGGGGTTGTACGCGTAGGTGGGGCGGTAGGAGGTGGGGTGGAGGGGGTTGTACACGTGGGTGGGGCGTGGGAGAGTACTCGTAGTACCTGTAGTCGTGATAGAGTACGTGCCGGGTGTACATTACAACGTGTGTGAGGTTACGACAATGCGTGACAGGCTCGTTCCTCAAACCACTCGACACTTCTCGTTCCACGAAATCGTCCTCAGGTATTTGGTCGCCAATACTCCCAACGTCTTCCTTCCATTTTGCATTTAATGTCCGCAAGTTACATTCATACGACACTACCTTCAAACACACCCATCTTTGTCCTTCCAGACCACAACAATGTCTTCCACTTGCTCCTTAATGCACCGAGGGACTTATACACCCACTTCCACCCTATGACTCTCTCCATTCACGTCTATTCCGAAGTACTTAAAGCACTGCAGGTAGTCGAGGTCCTCTACACTCGTACTTGCACTTATAATGTAATGTTTTACCGACCCTCATTCCCCTACGCCTGCCCTACTTCATTACTTTCCTCTTCTTCTACACACTTCACACATCCCTGAAGCAGACCCACCTTCATACAGGAACCATTCATTCTCCTCTCTTCCTACTCGCACACCTGCCTTGTTAACTTGGTAGAAATTCCTTACCAAATTTAAATTCATTCAGTTTACCCCATATAACTGTAACTCCTTAACTTTATTAGAAGTCCATTCAAGATAAATAAATGTCAGATACAATTCACTGTCTTCCTCTACGTATTTCTCAGACACTCACTTAGTTTCATGTTCTATCATCTTTTGCCATTCTTCCGTCAATCCCTCTTGGCATATCTGCATATATTCCGCTTTTCCAGAAATGCTCACCTTCACCACTTCTTTTCTAGACTCACCACAAACTTTCACACTCGTCTTTACCAAGAAATGATTAGACATTGAACCTGCCGCACCTTCTAACAACCTCTGCCCTGCACGCCACTCAATCACCACATCATCCAGTATTGCTCGTTGACTCCACCTCCGCTCACTCAGGTGTAGTTATGTATACACCTTTTTCTTCTCCTTTTTAAACCTTATATTTCCAGTTATCATTCCAATTCAGAGCACAACATGGCAAACGTTTTGCAATTTTCATGTACCTCAGGGACTTCGTGTTCCCAAATTAAACCCATAATGCCAATAATATTCCACCCAAACACTCAAAATTCGATTCCATGTAAAGAATAAAAAAAATTAAAAAACTCTATTTTTCCCCAAAATGTACTCCCTTTTCCTTCACTCCTGTAACTACTCAGTGCCTAAGCATTGACAGTCACCCTCCTCACTTAGTGTGCCCCCATTGTAACACTCCTCAGTGTTTTAATGACATCCATAAATTCTCTAGTAATCCTACAATTCATTCTTCAGTAGAAATGCAGCCTCTTATCTCCCACTTGTTCCTCCATTAACCCACGACTCTGCTCCTTACAGAGTCCTCGTAAATATTCCACCCCCTTTCTCCTCCAACATTGTTTCACTCAGAGCCGGAACATGCAGGTCCCTGTCATCATGCATGGCGCCTATCTCTCCTCTTTTTCTCTCTTGCTGGTCGCATACACGCACAGCCAGACACCGCAGCTTAAACCTTCGAGGACAAATTCTTGCTTGGTTTCTTCCAACGTTTATATACTGAGAACTTGATGTTACGAGACAGGAGGATTTCCAGTCTCTAACACCCGTCTCTGTCAATTGCCTCGTATGTCACACAGGGATACAGTCCCAAGGATATATATATATATATATATATATATATATATATATATATATATATATATATATATATATATATATATATATATATATTTATATATATATATATATGCGAATCGCATTTTCATATTGTGCAACTCAGGTATGATTGCAAGTTTAATCAATAAAAAATAATTAATCTGAAAAACTTGATGAACTTAATCTATCTTTAATCAAATCTAAATTACGTATTGAAAGTTCAACAAGTGTTCACAACTAGTAAATGTTTTGCGCCACATAAAATCCCATCTTCTCTTGTTTACAAGAGTGTAACCATATTGTCACTTGCAATGGAATGGAGAATATTGGGCAATAACATCTGAAGTACTGTGGAGATGCCGGTTGTTCCATTTATACAAAGAGTTGATTTATTCTTGTATGGAGTACTACCCTCACGTCTGGAGGGGTTCTGACTCTCCAAACTTACTTGAAAGAGAGCAGAGTCCAGAGGCAATTCGATCTCTCAACTCTCCCAGTCTGAACTCAAACCTAAACCCACTTTCCTTACGTTGAAATGTTGATTCTCTCTCCCTATTGTAAAGATATCACTCTGGTATCTGCTCTTAGGAAGTGCACTTCCAATATCGCCCCATTGGTTGCTTTCACTTTTGCTGTCTTTAAAGTCTTTAAAAGCTTTATTAACGTTCACTTCCTTAAGAATTTAGATCCCTATTCCTTTCTTTCGAGATCGCCAACACGGCATTTCGAAGTGCGCTCCCTTGTATAGCTAATCTCTCGTCCACTTCATTCAGACACTTTGCTAGATCTTGTGTCGTATTTCTTGACATACCAGATGCATCTGACAAGGTGTGGGATATGTCTTTGCTTTCTCTACATTCTGAAATTCCTTCCTTCGGCTTTTCTGGTTCTCTTTCTGTTCCTTGAGGCATATCATCTCCTCTAGTCAGTCCATATTGTGGACCTTATTCACAATTACGCACTTGATTCAACTCGAAACAGTTCAGATTAATTTCCTCTCATTTCTCCACTCTAATACTCGTTCTTTTTTCTGGTACTGTTTTGACCACCGCTCTCGTGAGCTGTCTGCGTGTGCCCCAGTCACTTACGATTGGACGCAAGTCTCGCGCCAGGTTTCTGTTTGCCACAATTTCTATGTGAAGACCAGTCACACGAGGATGGACCGTTATGGTAATCTTTTCCTCGACTCGTGAAGCTATGGAATTCTTTTCGTCCCTTTGTCTTTCCTTGTTCTTAATAAACTCTTCATCTTTAAGAGTCAGCTCTACAAACACCTAAGAAGCTCTATATAATCTCTTTAATTCTTTTCCTCGCACTCAAATTCCTCTTACTCAAGATGGCTAAGATTAAGGTCAACATATAGGACATAAAGATGGTGTTAGTATAGAGGGTCACCTGAACCACACAGTAATCCCAGAAGCCATCACATGGTAAGTTATAATCAACAGCAACACAAGACACGCGAACAGAAACCTCGCATTTGAACACCGGAAATATGTTTAGAATCAGTGGCGACCTTCTAGCGTGGCTCATATTCCCCTAAGGGAAGTCCATCTACGTGGGCGTGACCCTGACAGACAAATCTAATCAGCATACCAAGGATTGGCACTGTACTTCATCAACCCGACCATAGTTGATGACGAGCCGTTTATGGGGGTTCGAACCTGTTCGAAACATAGTACCACACTTAAGACGGATTTCTCCCCACCATATGTAGGTTTATTTATCAAGAGCTCGGGCATGAAGAGGAATTCCAGTGCCCATATGCGCTCCTGGTATAGTTGAAAGACAACAGAAGCCGACGAACGTGAGAGGAATTGAAACTGTGCAAATGGAGATTGTTATAATCGTAAGACACACGTTGTGTAAACAGATGGTACATGCGAATGGTACTCACAGAGATAGTACACATTCCTTACACACCCAGAGGGTAATATATTTGCGGTACACATAAAGAGGTACAACCAGACATGGTTTTCAGAAGTTCCCTTAAAACTGTGAATAGTTTTTGATAATAAGGTAAATATTTACATTTGTTATCGGTTGCTGATGCTTGCATTCTTACACAGGAAAAATCTGGCAAATTTAGTCTTATTTCTGGTGGGGGGCAATACGGGAGAATTCGGTTTATCCTGAGAAATCTTATTATCCGGATAGAATCCGGAAATAATGTACTGGTTTTTACGGTTCAGTCTTGGACACACACACACAAAAAAAAAGGGGTCCCTTCCCTATAACCGGATTCTGAATAACCTCGATATTCCATGTCATTCTCTGTATACGAATGGTTTGTGAGACCGGATTACCAAGGCCAGATGATAGAGAGATCGGTTAAGAGGAGATGCCGCATAACTAATGCCTGTAAAGCGGAAAGGACGGGTAATGTAATCCTGGATGGTAGAAAGACCAGATGATGGGAGGCCTGGATGATAAAAAGATGATGGAAGGTCTGGATGATGCAGAAACCAGATACTGGAAAGCCTGGATCATGTAAGAACCGAAGACTGGATAGTCTGGATAACAGACACCCAATATACTGGAAACCTGGATAACTGAGAGACCAGATACTGGAAACCCTGGATAAACCATTGGAAGGCTGGAGCCCCTTAGTCAAAGTCTCATTGAGGTCACATACATGACTACACGCTGTGGCTTTCAGGAAGTCCTTCTTCCTCGATCATTTGTCTTTTTTGGGGTGGGTTCTGAGGGCTTGTCGAGGCCTCAGATGTGTGCTGGGTCTTGCTGGCTATTAGAGAAGGAAGCGTCGCCACAAGTGCTCTCTGGAGGGGAGCCAACTCTTCTCCTCTTTACCAGAGGGAGCGTCAGAACTCTCTGGGGGGTTTCCAGTCCTTTCCTCCGGAGGGCACTAGCTTCGGAGTTCTTCTATAGGGGGTTCAATCCCTCTACCCTTTAGAGCTTTTCTACGGGGGGACTACTAACCATTCCCCCTTAGCGGCACCAGCTCCTCAGGGGTCCAGCCCTGGCACCCGCCTCACCTCAGCTGTAATCATCATGAACGATGGAGCTAAGAGAGCCGTCCCGGAGGTCTTAGATACAGTCGCAGATACGCCTTGACGGTTTTATTCATTTTGAAATCCGATCCGTGAGGGCGCAGCGGGGGAAGGGAAAGGGCGTGTGGAGAGGCGTGGGAGGGAAGAGAAAGGGTTACCGTAAAGTGGCCGTGGGCAAGTTACGAAAGAGGTGAGTTTCTATGGTGTTTTTGCGTGTCGCATTTTTCTTCCGAGGTAACAGCAGGACATCGCTCCTTTTCCCAGGCAACAGCTGGATATCATCACTCTTCTCCCAGGCAACAACTGGACATCATTCTTTCACATGCAACAGCTGGACATCGTTCCTTTCTCAACAACAACTGGCCCGAATACATTCCTTGAACCTTTTGCCTCTTAAATATCTTTCAGAAACGCTCTGTGTCAACATAACTCAAGAGCATTATCTCTACATATCTTACAAGAGTAGAATTTGGTTTGGATATCTTACATGAACGCTCTGCTGTACGGATCGTGCAAGAACGTACATCAACACGTATTGCACGAATGTTTCCCGCTTTTTTTTTTTCAATGTCTAACAATAGTGTATTTTTAACTTTGTATATATATATTCTTTTTTGTATGACTAGTTTTCTGTGGTTCTCTTGCTTATCTAATTATGTTTCATCCAAGAGTCTCTGTCTTCTTCTTCTTCTTCTTCTTTTTCTTCTCCTTCTTCTTCTTTTCCTTCTTCTTCTTCTTCTTCCTCTTCCTCTTCTCCTTCTTCTTCTTCTTCCTCTTCCTCTTCTCCTTCTTCTTCTTCTTCAGCGTCTCTGGGAAACGGAACTTACAGAGCATGAACATTTTAGAAGCAAATTCTCATCATCAAAGATGGTGTACGTCCAGCTGTCTTTACTGCAGCAGCTGCTGCAAACATAGGCAGAAGGTGCAGCAGCAGCAGCAATCATAACAACAGCAGCAGCAGGAGCTGAAACAATGACAACAACAACAACCAGCAGCAGCAGCAGGAGCTGAAACAATGATAACAATAGCGACAGAGGCAGCAGCTGAAAGAGTAACGAGGAAACAATAGCAGCAGCAGCAGCAGCAACAGAATGATAACAAAAACAAACAACAGCAGCAGCAGAAACAACAATAACAACACCACCACCACCACCACCACCAACAACAACAACAACAAGAACATACGAAAATTGGCAGCTGATTCCTCAACTTGAGCACCAGCTGGGAGCGCCTCCTCCCCTCACATAGACACAGATGGGCCAGGTGTTCCACCAGATGACAGCGGATGCATTTGTTGCGTGCGGCTTAAAACGTGGAAGGTTATGGGTGGTGGGGAGAGAAGAGAGGGGGGATGGAAGGAAGGGAGAGGAGGGGGATGGAAGGAAGGGAGAGGAGGAGGGGGGATGGAAGGAAGGGAGAGGAGGGGGGATGGAAGGAAGGGAGAGGAGGGGGAAAAAAAATTACACCCTCGTGTGGATTAGAAAGTGGGACAGATGAGATGATGATGATCGATGACGGCCTTCGGGGAAGAGGACGACGATAAGGAAACTGATATGAAAAAAAAAGAAAAGGGAACAAGGATCCTATGGTTGAAACACACGAACATAACGTAAAGACAAAATCGCAATAACAGAACGAACACATCCTCTCGAAACCTTCAGCATAACACTATGTAAACAGGATTACAGCCACTGAATGGTATATAACTCTACGTGGGTGAATGTGGTCTAGCCTCGCTCAAGCTATACAGCGCGAATGCATGTCTCTCGACCACGTCTTAACTCCGTTTCTCATTTAGGAGCGCGCCCCTCGCGAGTCCTTCTCAGAGGCTGCTGACACCAGGCAGCCTCATCCATCTGTCAGGCATAAAATTAAGTAATTTTAACACTGTGGGGGAGGTTACCTGCTTATGAACAGGTTCACCCCTCCTGGACAGTGTTGATTTTAGATGCTGTTGGAGGTGAGGGCGGATCGTCATACACCCTACACACACTCACACACGCACACACCTCACCAGCCTAACCCATAGGTCATTCTTGAGCGTCTCTGATTAATAGAAGGACAGGATACCAGAGCCCAGGTCTCTGTGTATGGAGGGAGGAGCCACGGTGACCCAGACTTCCTCCTGTGCCTCTCTAAACACAGAGAAGAGGTTAACAGGATGCCACAGACTCTGTAATAAACTCTTTTAACTCTAATTCCTTTCACCTACAATTCAACTCACCTCCTTCCACTTTTTAATGCATTCCCACAGCTTCGCTTTCATCAGAACTGCCACCCTTTCCTTTGTTCTATCCCTCATGATAACCCTAAAATCTGCCCACTGGACATTTCCAAACTATTTTCCCCTTGTCCTTAAGACTCGTTTCACTCAAAGCCAGAACATCCAGGTTCCTCTTCTCAAACATAGCACCTCTTTCTCCCTTTTTCTGAACCTGTAACATTCACATCTAAGTCTTTGGGGAACCAACCTCGCTTGGCTCTTTCTTCTATTCCTTCTTTTGGGAAGTGATAGCACAAGGAGGAGAGGGTTTCTATCCTCCCGTTCTTGCCTCTTTTACTTACTTACTCTCCAAACCTCAGGGACAGAGGAGACTTATGATTAAGAGCAAAATAATCGTGTGTGTTACATTACGTCTTGTGATGTGCAAGATGGAGGGAAAGTTTGTGCTTGTGGATTACATTCCAATAACGTCTTCGAGGACCAACCCTTGCTTGGTTCCTTCTTCTGTATCTGTAGTCAGAAAGTGATATACAAGTGACAGCAGTTTCCAATCCTCCTCTGCTCCTGACGCTTTCAGTCGTCTCATTCAACACGCAAGAGACACGTAAGGAGAATTTTCACTCCTATATATATATATATATATATATATATATATGTATATATATATATATATATATATATATATATATATCAAACATTTGATGTATATATCATGTGATGTAAACTATCTACTACAAAGCATCTTGGGAATCGAACCTGGGTCTCAGGGATAGGCTACCTGGATGTCACACACTGGGGATCCGGGTTCGAGTCTCTGGGTGCCAAGTGGTAAGTACTTTGTACACACACACACACGCACACACACCCACACACACACACACACACATATATATATATATATATATATATATATATATATATATATATATATATATATATATATATATATATATATATATATATATATTTATATATTTGAGTTTGACCAAGGTCGAGCAGTTCACCTTGACTACAGTGCAGGAGTGTTTCCATATTTGCCAAGCTGGTTTCATCTTTTTTTTTTCGTAGACTCTCAGTCAATATACATCATACTTATGCATTATATTACGAATGACGTAAATCATGATTGGTCATTACAATGACTTCTTAATATCCTTGTGGATGTATGACCGATTGGATCACCCTAATTAGCACTAATTGTGAGTACCGAAAAAAAATTATGATAATCAGAATGTTGCATATTTTACAAAAATGAGATTAATTAGTTGTTCATTAACATTAATCATACAAAATTAGCTTCAAGACTATAAATGCCATATGTTCCAATAAATCGGATGTTTATGAAAATTGAGGTTCGCATCTAATGAGCTAGATAAAAGACGGATAGTAATTAGATATGATCAAAAGGGAGCTCTACAACAAGAGTATACACCAATGCTATTGAATGCTCTGTAAAATCTACCACAAAGGAATCAAGACCAGGATATCAGTGGAACACTAAACTAGGAGGGAAGGTTACGTGGAGAGAGACACGATGCAGTATTGAATGCTATTATGCGAGATCGCTCTAAGATGTATCGTGGAAGAGGCTCAAGCGTCACTGTAGCCAACTAGCATTACACAGATACATGAGAGCAAGGAATGATTAGTGCATGGTAAGGTGAGAGGAGGAGAGAGGGTGGTTTTGAAAAGAGTATTGTGGTCAAAGCGAAAGACAACTTAAAAGCTCATCCGTAAGTTCATCATGAAGACACAGTCGGTTGAAGAACAACACATCAGGGCAAAGGATTCAGAGGCAAGATCTGCCTGAGGAAGATGAGGAAATGCTTGAGGAGCTGGATGATGAATCTGAAAGTCTTTCCACAGTGGAGGATGATACTATACCAATGTTAGAATGGTGGCAGTGAGAAGAAGCCTCTCCCTCTTCTCCTGCTACGTCCTACCCGCCTCTTTCAGCAACAACCTCCTCCTCCTCCACATCTTCTTCCTACATTTCCCACCTCCTACCTATCCTCCTCCTCCTCCTCCTCTTCGAATGGTGGCAGTGAGAAGAAGCCTCTCCCTCTTCTCCTGCTACCTCTTACCCGCGTCTTTCAGCAACCTCCTCCTCCTCCTCCTCATCTTCCTACATTTCCTACCTTCTACCTATCCTTCTCCTCCTCCTCTTCCTCCTGCTCCTCCTCCTCCTCTGGGCAGAACCGGCTGGCCAACTCAGGATTCTGTCATTAATCACGACGATAAGGCAGGCGAGGGATCGCTGCTCAAGAAATCCTTGAGCCCTGGACGTATTTATAGATGGCCTAATTCTCTACATCACCCCCGTAATGAGGGCAACATCCTTGTGCTGGTCCCGACTGGTACCTGACCTTCCTCGGTGAGTAGGTCCGAGTTAATGTGGTAAGGGGGCGATGATGGAGCCATTTCATGTCCCTTTGTTTAACTGGTTTACGTCTCATTTAAGTCTTATTTCAATGGCTCCTTTGGGGATGACCGTCAAAAACGGTGAGCTCAAAGGAGATACAAATGTGGTGAGCCCTTGTCATTATGTATATATGTATGTACGCGTAAACAGTCTAGCAAGGCTTGTGAAGCGAGTTAGATAATCCAGACATGACTCTGCCTGTGTTCTAGATAAACCAGACATGGACACTACTGCTGCCTTAACGAAGGAGATGTGGGCGTTCCTTTGACCTTTGTAACCCCCAACCGCTTGCTCCCCCCCAGAGCGGGGGAGGAGGAGGAGGAGGAGGAAGAAGAAGAAGAAAAAAAAAGAGGCGGTCGTATAACGCCCTTGTGAACCCCCTACAGGCGTTCCTATAACCTATGTGACCCAGAGACGAGCAGTTGTCTGACCTCTGAGACTCGAGGACTGCCCTTCTTTGTATAATCTGGACGCCCAATGAATCTCCTTGTTTCTCCCTCTCAGAGAGAGAGAGAGAGAGAGAGAGAGAGAGAGAGAGAGAGAGAGAGAGAGAGAGAGAGAGATAGATAGATAGATAGATAGATAGATAGATAGATAGATAGATAGAGAGAGAGGGAGAGAGAGAGAGAGAGAGAGAGAGAGAGAGAGAGAGAGAGAGAGAGAGAGAGAGAGAGAGAGAGAGACATGACGTCAACACAGGCGACTCTGTGGCCTCTAGCCCAACCCAAGATGACCTTGGGGGATTCAGTGGCTCCGAAATAGATATCCTCTTGAACTCGGGGATTGCCCCATACACAGGCGGTTCCTATGACCTTGACAATTCATATCATGGTCGTTTCTTTGACACCATGAACGTCCTAGTGACCTCAAGGACTCGGGCAAAGATGTCCCTATGATTTGAGAGGTTTAATCCCGGGCGGTTTAGTGAGATGGAAGACCAAATATACTGGCATTAACAGAACCGAAAGAGGCTACTCTAAATTCAATGACGCCCAGAGACAAACGCTCTTATGATTTTTCGCTGTATCAAACACGGGCGTTTCCCTGACCACAGCGATTCAGATGGAGATGTCCCGGACCTTTCAGTGATTCAGACATGTATGTCTGTAACTGTTGTGGTCCACGGACGGGCGTCTCTGTCGTCTGAAATGACCCACACGCGGGAGAAGTTTTCGCAGTGGTGAGGGAGGTGTTCATGTAGCCAAAGTGGCCATGCACATGACCCACCCATGGACGTCCCTCCCACCTTCATGACCCACCCAATGAACGTTCCTGCTACCTTCATGACCCAACCTTCAGCGTTCCTTTAACCTCAGTGGCCCATCCCGTTACCGAGATGAAACGGCACGGGGTCGTTCCCTACCATCTCTGTCATCACCCGAAATCCGCGTTTCCATCAGCCTGACGACCCACGGAGAGAGAGAGAGAGAGAGAGAGAGAGAGAGAGAGAGAGAGAGAGAGAGAGAGAGAGAGAGAGAGAGAGAGAGAGAGTGAACCCTCCTCACCTCCCGCTATATACTCAAGAAACAGATAAATGAAAAAAAGAAAAGGTATCCGCAGTATTGGCTTTCGTTGTCGTAAAGAACGTGGTATCTGCAATTCGATGAAAACCTCTGTCCCGCGCGCATGGATCCCAACGGCGAGAGATTACATCCCCGGGCCTCACAATCCCTTCTGGAACTTTGTAATCACTGTGATTGACACCGAGATATTCAAGGCCTTTGGGACTGAATTGGCTACCTTTATCGCGACCAAGTGCCTGGCCTTAATTAAGTAATTGCTGAGATATGGAGTAAACACTGGGTTGGGAGGTACTGATTACTTCACTGATACAGCCACTTTGATCGATACAGAGAAGAAAATGAGATCGCTCCAGGTTTTGTGAGGAGTCTGCTCCGTGTTTGTGAGTGGACATGTACTCATAAATTTATATACGATTCAGATTAACATCTTTTTTTTTGTCTCTATGTTCTGAGATATGTTCTACAATTGTTTTTCTGGTGTGCGAGTAACGTTAGGTATTGTGAGAGAATGGTAATTATTTTGTAGGATGTTTGAGCTTCTAAGAAGCTTATGTCTAAATACTGTTAGAACCCAATTGTTGCATACACAAGATATACACGACTGTGGGTACATACGAAGTTCAAAAGGTTGAAAAAGTTGTACGATAGATAGAAAATGCTCAAGAGATGGGGCTCCGAGCGTAGAACACCCACTCCGTACAGTACAGATAGGTAGTGTGTGTATACACACACATAAGAGTAAAGATATGGTACATGTATACGAGATTAAGATAAGGTACGACATGTGTAAAATTCTCTGCCCAATCTCTGCCCATACCGAACAAACAGGCCAGTATGCAAATAGGAATACACACATAAGCATATAAACACATACATACACAAGGACACACACATACATACACATATGGGATGGCGTCTCTTACTCCAAACTAACCAATATCATGGAACTCCTCTTCGCTACAATATGAATGGCGTAATCAACTTTATTTACGGGTCAAGGGAAGAAAGGCGAGTTCCACCAGTATTTAAGAGGTAGACTGGCCAGTTTAACAATGTGGTTCTAAATCCAAACACAGTACAATAGAGGCATCGAGTTCTCCCCAGTGGCAGGGGGGGAAAAAAAGACCTGTACCCAAGGATGTATCAAGGACGTGTATTACGTGTTTAGTCTTGAGACTGAGAACCGCTCTGGACAAGATAGGATAGGATCTTGGTTCCTAATAGAGGATCCCACAGGATAGGATGGGGTCTGGGATTCTGATGGATAATGGTAAAGGATACGATCGGCCTTTGGTTCCTAATGGAGAACCCTATTGAATGGGATAGGTTCTTGGGTCCTGAAGGGAGTTCTTAAGGGATTAGATACACTTTTGGTTTCTGGTGCAGAACCGTGCAGGATCGGATAGTATCCTGGATCCAAACAAAGGATCCCAGAGGATAAGATCAATTCCTGGTTTGGTCCTACTGGTTTCTGCTTGAGGAAACCCACAGAATAGGATAGGTTCTTGGGTAAAGCCCCCCACGCAGGATAGGATGGATTTGTGGTGTCTAACACAGAGGATAGGAAGGTCTCTTATAGGGTTAGGATACTGAAGAATAATCCAATCTCCTTTATTATCAGGACGGTTTTCTTGTCTGGTTTTCTTGTGTCTTCACTCGTCATTCCCTCCCACGAGTGAGTGAACGTTTGATTTTTCTTAAGGTGGACGCTGGATTCTGAGTGAAAGAATAGCAAGTCAACCAACCATGGAGCTCGTGAAAGTCTAGAGTCTAGCATAGATCAATTACATACCGTGACGATCACTTCTTTATAGTGAAATGTGCCGTACGATATTGATTTCAAAAAATATATATATTTAGCCCCTTTGGTAATTAGTTGATGGAGACGAATTTTGTGAAGTCAAGTTTGTTCACTCAGGATCTGTATTAAGAATGATATAATCGTTCGCAACAATACTTAAGAGCTGGTAAAATTGTGACCACCTCAATTTTCCCTTCGATTTACCAACTCTATGATTCAGATTCGGTGAGTTTTGGCTCACGTCATGAGACTTCGGAACTCTCGGCTCGAAACATTTTGAGTTCCTTTGCTCTGCTATGCCCACCCGAAGTCGACAACTACCAGCAAGGTGAACGGGAATCCAGCGATAAACGAATGGCCCACGTATGGCCTAAGGATAGTCCATGTATGGTCCGCTATACATGCTCCGTTCATGTATGGTCCGTCCATGTATGGAAGGAACTCATTCGAGTTTTAGATTGTAACAAAGAATCATTGTGCAAAGGCGAATTCTTTTTTTTTTAAACCATATTTTCTAAAAGGTATTCTAGCCAGATTAGAACTGATCAAGAGCAACAGAAATTTGGGTTCGTTGTAATTAAGGCAACTGACTTTGTGGCAACAAAACAAAAAAAAACGCAAAGTTCCTGAAACTAACTTCGCTCGTAAAACTGTTCAGCAGGAGAGTTAACCAATTCCCCCAAACTTTTAGAGCTATGATATAACAGTTATAATAACCAGCATATATATATATATATATATATATATATATATATATATATATATATATATATATATATATATATATAGATAGATAGATAGATAGATAGATAGATATAGATAAGTAGATAGATAGATAGATGGATTGATAAAAGATAGACAGATACGTCACCATTAAAGACAAACTTAGAGACGTTCATTAATTTTTACCTGTGTTGAAATGAGTCTTTTTTTTATATATATCTAGCGAGGATTATGCTGATGGGGCGTACATGGCAGAGTAAGACGTCTTAATATGCATATGACCGTAAACAGGTTTGCAATTAGACCTGAGCATACGGCACCAAGTTAGTAGATCAAGGAGTCCATAAGGAGAGAATCAAATGATGATCCGGTGAGATGATAAGCCTTATTACATGGCAGCAAAAGGGAGGGGGTTGGGGGTCACATGGAGATATCTCAATTAGCAAATGAAAATCAACGTTTTGTAATCTTTGACTTTCACGTCTGAAACGTTACGATGCGGGACGTGTTAGCATAAGGCTAAGGTCTGTGTAGCACAAATGGGAGGATTTACTTTAAAATCGTTGAAAAAATATCATCTCTAAAAAGTACTTCTCATCTATGAGACTTTCGAGGTTAGATAAGACACGTATGGAAGTCTGATAATGAGTGATGTCTTGTGTCTTGTTTCTCATCAGAGTCCTCAAGAATAAGACAGTCTTACCCCCAAATATCCCACCTCCACCTCCTCCTCCCCCACAACTGTGATAGTCCTTTCACTAGAAGACCTTTGCTCTTCCCTTCACATTTCCATTGTGACGTTCAGAATAGTCCAGCCAATCATAACTGTACCACTTCTTTTTGTTTATGTGTGTGTGTGTGTGTGTGTGTGTGTGTGTGTGTGTGTGTGTGTGTGTACAGAAGTACTTGGACGAACAGTTACGTGCTTGTACCGATCTGCAGATGACCTAGACTGGAGCAGTTGCACTGCATCGATAAACAGATAGAAGTGGAGGTTCAGGATTGTTAAACACGGTTTTCAAACGAAGGGTTGGTCCGTCAACAGCCTTTGGGAAGGGGGGTTTGTCTCCATCTCTCTCTTGCACTCTTGATCTGTCTGGGAATGTGGTGCACAACAGGAGAGCAATGATCTGAAGATGGTTCTTCTTTATGATGGACCAATTTTTGTTTTCTTTTTCTGAAAAATGAAAAATGTTTTCTTTTCTTTCTCTTACGGACTTTGCCTTGGCTGTTCAGTGTGTTACAGTATGAGCAAACCTAGTGTGAGAGCTTCTGCATCATCTTCAAAGGTACTGAATCTATAGAAGACTTCAAAAGAGTGATCTGGTTCGAAAAGCTTGTCTGTGGTTGTGATCTTCCCTTGTCCCAAATGTGAGAGAAGACATTTCCACCCAGACAAGACTTAAGGATTTAAGTCCTTATCATCTTTGCATTTGTGTCTCAATGGCAAAATCTGAGGCAGTGGTGGTGCTGGTGGTGGCTTCAGTTTCCACACGAACCGTTGAGACAGAAACCTGATTTGACATCATCTGCATTCAAGATAAAACGACGAAGGCATCTTCGCCACCATCAACCAACCAGCTGGACACGATCCTTGTCGTCATAAAGAAAATAGAAAATTCAAAGTTTTCAGGGCAGCTTCCTCGTAGCTACAATGATCACTGTTAGTGCACTGAAGTAATGGTGGCTTGGGATCTTCAGTGTAAAAGATGTGCATTATCTGACACTTATCTTTATGAGGCAATGGTGTGAGCAGGTTAGGTCACCATGCTTCTCTGGTGATGTGCTTCCTGTACAGAACACGTATTACTATACGTAAGTTTGATAAGGTGGATCATAATGCGTCAAAGTGTGTGTGTGTGTGTGTGTGTGTGTGTGTGTGTGTGTGTGTGTGGAGAAGGAGGACAAAAGTCCTTGTCATTAGCTAATTCCACACTCAGTACATTACCATACTGAAGCGTTACATAAATTCATGAGGACAAGTTCGGATAAAACCTCCACAGCCTTTTGGTATCTCCTTCAACATATGACCCTTCAATGTACAACTCGAGATTCCGTGTATAATGGCTACCCAAAATGTGGCTCCTAAACGTCCTTCCTTTGGTAGCACGGCAACGCCTTGAAGGCGCGACCAGCGTGTCTTCTTGGAAGCCTTTTGCCGGAGATCTTCAGCGACCTCCCTTTACCACTAGCAAATGCTGAGGTTGACACGGTATCTCCCGGTCGCCTTGTCCTCCACTTACCACAAGCATTTGTGAGGCCTGGACCGATGTCTTTCAGTCGTCTTGTCTTCCCATAACCACTGGATGAAGGCTCTGGTCCTTCAAGACCCCGTTTGGAGGCTGGTTTCCAGAGGAGTGGTCCCTCCACATCCATCCAATTCCCTCTCAGGTATCTCTCATCTCTCCTCTCCCCGAAAGAAGAGACCATTTCTCACTAACTTCACTGCGGGATACATTGATTGATTCATTTTTTTTCTTCTTCGTAACCGCAACACACTCAGCAAGTCGTCAGTCGACCAATCTGGTAGTCTTACGCGATAAAGGCTGATGGAAGAAATTTCTCGCTATATCGAAGTATTACCCTCACCTCGAAGTAGGATGAAGAATAATCCTACGGTAGACAAAAACCAGACTTTTTTTTTTTTTTACTTTTTTAACTTCCTCGAAAGAAAGTGTTGCATGTGCTACGTGCTCCTGTATACATAGTCATTCAGCTCCAAAATTCGTGGAAGTCCGCTTCAGAATGATAATAAACTTAAAGACAAAAAAGAAGGAAAATGAGATCACGAGATCTTATAGGCATCAGTAGCCAATGATGCATCTAATTTTCTTTTTCTTAGGGTAAAGGAGACCTTCTTGCCCTGCTCCCGTATGGAGTGCAGCCTCAAAGCTTCAGGAACCCCATACAAGAGGTCCTCGGAGACCAAAAACGATCCATATATGTAAAAGTGATCGTTCATATACACTATATTCGTATATATATATATATATATATATATATATATATATATATATATATATATATATATATATATATATATATATATATATATACCACGGGTCGCATTCGAACCCTGGGCAGGGTGCTTGGCTTCCTCCGTCACACGAAGATTAAAAGACACACACACACTAGACTTCTGGTGTTTTTACGTGTGTCCCAACTTCATCCCAGTGGTGGAGGAGTTGCATGGACTTTAATCTCATCCGGCTTCGGTGGTCGACACACACATGTAGGCCGATGGACCAGACACAAGTTTATACTACCCACACCGAGATAAGGTTTCGAATCAATGAATTAACACGAAGCATTAAAGAAATCTTTTGAAACTCATAACATTCATTGTGGGAGACATGACACCAACAGATGTATAAAGACAAGAACTTGTTTTCTTTTTTAATAACTGGTCTGCTCTGTGTGTTCTCGGTGATTGATCAACGAAAGTATAGCTCGTGGGTATGACGTTTTCAATTCTAAATATCTTAAGTGGCTGGAGGCGTTATTAATCTCTCTCTCTTTTTTTTAGCATCTGGTAAATCTAACGTTTTTTTTTTTCATTACCTTCTGACGCTGTTTACCTTACGCTGTCAGCCTTTACGGAGGAAACCTCCCAAAAAGGGGAAATCTTAGATTAGAACCTGGACCAGGTACATGATCCTCTTTTGTTTGCAGATCCGCCTCCAATAAACTCCAAAGGAAAACAAAAGGGAAACGCATATGAGCGGCGTGTGCCGCATGCAATTTTTTTTTTCTCTCTCTCTCTCTCTTCCTTCTTCAGTGTCGGGCTTGGGGCTTAGGTGGGTGGAGCAGCTTGTGATTGGTCCTTGGGCAGGAGGAGGAGGAGCTTGGTAAGGTTACCCGACTACTAGTAAGGCCAGAGAGAGAGAGGGAGGGGGGAGGGGGGGGTGAAGGGGGGGAACATGCATACAGGGAGATTGTGCACGTGTACTCAGCACGTTACCC